>NC_058081.1:69640988-69809443 GCF_014858855.1 Bufo gargarizans | reverse complement strand
CTTTACGTAAGAGCGCTGGATTATATTTGTTGGTTATAGTCTTGTTATTTTTTTTCTCATGATGTAAATTTTTAAAGGCGTCTGTCAGCAGTTTTCACCTTTCAAAACTGCTGACAGCACTATACTGCCCAGGAGGCAGTCCCTTCATGATGAGTGCCCTGTATGCGCAACTCTTTCTGGTGCCTCCCCTCTGAGTGACAGCCCTATCACACAGTCAGGAGAGCGCTAGAACTGTCACGCAGTGGGGGGGAGGTGCTGGGATGCGTTAAGTACAGAGAGCCCAGGGCCCTGAACATGAAGGTACTGCCTCTGTGACATTTGCAGCCATGTCGTCAGGTGGTTGTAGACTTTATGACCATCACAGAGGGTAGGTCTTCACAACTCAGCTGTCACCCATATAGAGCTGTCAGCAGTTTAGACAGATCAGAACTGCTGACAGACTCACTTTAAGAAGCTTACATGAAAGAATAGGTTTTGAGTTGTAGGTAGCTTTGTTGTCTTTTGCGTTCTGAGTTATCTTGAATTTTTCGGCCACTGGTGACAACCATGACATTGACCATAACTGGTTGTCGCCCACCCAGCTTTATCTGTGTGCTACTGAAGGCTGTAAGAGTTTCACTATTCCAGATTAACCATTAACATATCCTTACTGTTTGCCTTTATTCTGGTGTCTTTCAGAGCACATGTTAATGCGGTGGACTCGCTCTCTCTGTAGTGCCAGGGTTGAACAGCCTTGAATTCTCCTAGTGCTGGACTCTAGGAAGCCATATTTTGTTTGCCAAACTGGAAACCCCCCAATGCAAATGAACAAGGTGAAATGGAAGAGCAGCAGCTTTCGGTGGATGATGACCTCTTACCCATATATTATGCTCGACCTGACATAGAAACGGACACCTTGCTTGGGGTTTGTCAGGAATACAAGGCCGAAGCCAGTGTGTTCCCCTTGTTGAACCATGACGCAAAGACTCATGAGAGGTCCAGCCAACATCCTCGCAAAGATCAAGTAGACACCAAAGAGTCTGGTTGCATCTCAGGTACTAATGCTGAGAACTGTTGTAGAGGCCAGGCATATTCAGAACCCCAAAGGGATGTCCAGCTTGATCCCCAGGCACCATTTTTATTTAAATCCACCAACATGAAGACCCAAGTCAACTCCTCGTCCAAAAACATCTCTGCTCAGGATGTCTTTTTGGCGAGCTTACTTCAGGCACAACTATGTGTGATGGATCTCCAAGATGAGATTGATCATTCGGAGAACTGTACCACGAGGAGAATGCAGGAATCCAGACCTTACATTGAGGTGGATGCTTTAGTGGACGAGGAACTTCCCACTTTGGAAGAGGACCAAGAAAGCGATGATGCTTCCTATTCAGAAGTGGAGGTGGAAGATGAGAGTTTATTTTGTGATAATCCCTTGTTTAGAAACTCTACGACTTCATGTCCAGTGGTTGAAAGTACACAGCAATGTATTACCACTTGTGACCTGGCAGAAGCTAACGGGAGCCAGCAGCTGCCAACACAGGACGTCTGGGAGATTAAAATATTAGGTACGAGAACAGATGTGTGGCATCAGATGACACGGGAAGAGTCGCTGGAGGAGCTCCAGATTTATGAGGATGAGTGGGAGGAGAAGTGGGCATTGTCTGAAAACCCAAGGACCAATAAATGGCTTGTTTCTGATACTCAACACAGTACCCAGAAGGTATGTAACATGCATAATGTTAGTGTATTTTTGGCATCCATTTACGTTCTTAAAGGGGGGTTCCAGTTTTTTTTTTGTGTTTTGTTTATTTGTCTGTACAGTAGAATAGTATAACCCATGGATTAGTCCTAGGTAATGTATACAAAACCTACATCACCCTGCGTATTTACATGTCTTTTTAGGTCATATGTAAATTGTCTGTCTGTCTCTGGGTTATGGTGTCATGGTATTAATAAAATTAAAAGATCATCTGTCAGCATGGTCAACCCTAGAAAAACTGCCTGGTAGGGTTGATCATGCTGACAGATGATCTTTTAATTTTATTAATACCATGACACCATAACCCAGAGACAAACAGCCAATTTACATATTACCTAAAAAGACATGTAAATACGCAGGGTGATGTAGGTTTTGTATACACTGCCCAAGACTGACCCTAGTAAACTGCCTGGTAGGGTTGATCATGCTGAGTGCAATGACCCATCTCTTTCAGCAATCCGATGTGTAGTTTCTGAGAAATTTAATAATTTAATTTTTATGCTAACGAGGTGTTCGGAGCACCGAGGAACCAGCCTATCCCCTCGGAGCACTGCTTTATCTGTCAGCCTCTCTTCCACTGATTGACAGAGCCAGGCATCCTCACTTTTCTGATGCCTGGCCTTGAAACACATTTGCTGCCTAGCTCTGAGATCTGAACCGTGCGTGCACCAATTGTACTCGCGCCAGTGTATGTATACATTTATTAAGACCTGTGTTTTAGATGCTGGTCTTAATAAAGCCCTGCACTGGCGGTGCAGTCCATTTGTAATATATCTTATCAAATGAAAAAGGGCTTCTTTATCCTCCACAGATTCCTCCTCTTCACTAACTCTCAATTCACTACATACATCAGTGAAGACAGCTCCCTGCTTATAGAGGATCAGATTACATAAACGTCTATGGAAAGGGGAGGAGGAGAAGGGAGGGGCTGCTGCAGACAGGCAGAGCCAGAGAGACTGACACAGAGATACTGCAGCAGATTCACATCTAAACTGCTTAGGCTACTTTCACACTTGTGGCAGGACGGATCTGGCAGGCTGGTCTCCCTGTCGGATCTGTCCTTCCGCTGTTTTGCCGGACCGCCGCTCCGTCCCCATTGACTATACTGGGGGCCGGGCTGAGCTACGGCGGTGCACGGCGAAAGCCGCTGGACTAAAAAGTCCTCCATGTCCGTCTTTTTAGTCCGGCGGCTTTCGCTGTGCTGTGCCGGTGCTCAGCCCCCGTCCCCATTATAGTCAATGGGGATGGAGCGGCGGTCCAGCGATACGGCGAAACACAGCGGAAGGACGGATCCGACAGGGAGACCAGCCTGCCGGATCCGTCCTGCCGCAAGTGTGAAAGTACCCTAAGTTCTACTGTGTAATGTCCTCCATTTCTGCTTCGGAGAGTGAGCTACTGAGAGTTAGGAAGCAGGACCTCCTGTTTCTCCATGTCCTGTGTATGAGGAGACATGATTCCAGCTAGTCTCCACCTACTAGCTCAGAAAAAAAAAATTACACATATATTGCAGAGGGAAAACGTGCTAAATACCAGACACAAGTCATATAACAGCCAGAAATAGTGTTATTCCGCATGTATTCCCACATCCTGGAAAATTACCTGAAACGGCGGTTATACTGTAAGCAACTGTCAGAAGCTCAAGGCCGCTGTTTAGTCTCCTCAGTACTTGCTCCTTGGCCACTTTTTAGCTCAGGTCCGTTAGGGCAGAGCTGGGACTATGGTTTAACGACAGCGTCTACAGGTAGTCTGAGACACGCCCCCGGCCTCCTCATTGGTTTAGGCTGTCCCCCTGCAGCTCTGTCTGCCGATTGGCAGAATGATAAAGTACAGATTACTAGATGAGGTAATTGTCACACATCTATAATGAAGAAAATACACTTTAGTAAGGATCCGGTCACACAGCGGATTATGACGCTGGTAAAATCTACCGTGTATACCGCCGCAGTTGTTCCCTTTTAGATTTTAGCAATTTTGGGTGTTTATTACATTTCTGTGACTAGAAATAAGTCTCTGGAATAGAGTTGCTCTGACTTATTACTGATGATGTACCATGACCTGGATGAGTGAGACACAGCGTTATTTCTGGGATGACACAGAAGAGGGTGGATCTGCATAAATAAGATATTTTATAGGCAATTGTCGGGAAGGAACAATCTCCTGCTCGTTAGTGGGGGAGACAGCTCTTATTACATGCAGTGATCTCCTCCACAGTAAAGGAGGGAATTATTGCTAATCCCATCGCTGGTCCCCATACTGAATCATTATTTGCCAGCAGCAGATCCGCAGATACACAGCGCGATCTGCCGCCAGCAAACATTGATTTTTAAGCACCTGATTTTTGATCTGTGTCCGATCCAACGCGGGTCCATTGGGACCCATTCATAAGATCGCAAAAAATGTCATCCATGTCCTGTCCGCATCTGAGTATCTGTCCCACAAATTATAGAACGTTTCCTATTCTTGTCCATTTTTCACACAGCAATAGGGAGTTTCACTATGGGGGCCATGAAAGAAAGCAGCATGTACATGGCTTGTATCCATGTTTTGCGGATCCACAGTTTGCAGACCAGAACATATATATACGGTTGTGTGCATTAGACCTCAAAGACAGACAGGCCTTTGTATAGTTGGGGCTGATCGGTTGGCTGTAATTCAGCTGCTGATTGGTACCTGGGATTATGCTGGCACTTCTTGCTGTGAGAGAGTCAGACAGAGCTGCTTACCTAAGAATTTATAAGACATTTCTGTCAGTTTTGCATGGCTTTAAGGGTAGTTAATTTTCACCTTATTAGTATAATAAATATTATTGTCATCTGTTTTGTGGTAATGCAGCCCAGTCACTTGAGTGTGAATGAGCTGCAATACCAGACACGGCACATGGAGCAGACCTCTTCTATGGGTTATATTAGTTTGGTACTGATTCCAGCTTATAATTTTTTCAGAGCAGGTTTTGATAATATGTGATCTGATTGGTTGCTCTGGGCAGCACAGAAAATTTTCTAGAACGGTCTTAAAGGGGTTCTTCAGGTTTCCTCAGTACTTACCACTCTATTGTGCCGCCAATTCAATCGTCTCCTCGGCGCTTGCGTGACTGCCGGGACTGGCTGCAGGCTCGTACTGTAAGTGCAGCGGAGCAGTAAGACTTAGGAACAGATCCGGTCGGAACCTGAGAACCTGAGAACCCGCAGCCAATTCAGGTGGTCACATGAGCACAGCGGAGATAGAGACATTCTCAGCATGACCAAAAGGGTAAGTCGGAGGAAGCCATCTTGCCTCTGTTGGTCAGAAGACTGGCTGATTTTTTTTTAGAAAAGCCCAGAGAACTCCTTTAACTTATCAGTCCCATATTTACTAAGGCACTGATCACATTAATTTCCTGGTTTTCGTGCGTAGTGGGGACGTGGTAGCTACAATATCCAATTTAGCCACGTGTAGGGAGCTTCCATGTGGGTCAATATCTGTCCCATTAAAGAGCCTTGAGACAAGAGTAGAGATAGCCGCCAAACCAGGCACCCCGAACTGTAGACAGTTGGTTGGCTGGGTGATGTTCCTCAGCTCTTGAAAGGTCCTGATTCTCATAGTGGAGATCCAGCAGGATGAACATTGACTTACAGGGTAGCTACCTTTTACTTAGCACTAGTTCCGGGGGTCAAACTCATTTTCTCCAAGGGCCACATCAGTATTATGGTTGCCTTCAAAGGGCTTTTTAGTGTCGGAGCATGCAAGATGGCACAACCCCTTCCTGTTCACTCTCTTGAAGACATTCCCCTCAAACACTAAAGAATGACAGTCTAGTGAGGATCAAATCTTGCAAGACTTCTATAGACGCGCGCTCTGTAATTGGCTTGGCGACTCAGGCATCAGAGAGCTAATTTGCGTACATTTTCCCAGAGAGCATTGCCTTCCAAGAGCGAACTGATCCAACAAATTCTGATGGATCCTATAATTTGCAATGCATTTGAAAGTCTTCAGACCCCTTAACTTTTTCACATTTTGTTATTTTGCAGCCTTGTGCTAAATTTTTTTTTTTTTAAATCACGTTTTCTCCATCATTCTACACCCAGTACTCAAAAGTGAGAAGGTAAAAACAAAGGAAAAAAAAGGAAAATTTTGCATGGAAATAAGTAAGTTAGACCCTTTTCTAGGACACAATGAAATTTAGCTCTGGTGGCCTCCCGTTTCTCTCGATCATCTTGGAGATATTTCTACACCTTGATAGGAGTCCTTCTGTGGTAAATTCAGGTGATTGGACATGAGTTGATAAAACACGTATCCCTGTTAATATAACATATTAAAGAACTGCCTGTAGAGCTCAGAGACATGATTGTGTGGAGGCACAGATCTAGAAAAGGTTACAACAAAAATGTCTGCTGCACTGAAAGTTTCCAAGAGCTCAGTGGCCTCCAAAATTCTTAAATGGAAGACTTTTGCAACAACCAGGCATCTTCCTAGAGCTCACGCCCCTCCAAGCTAAACCAGCGGTGACCAATGGTCACTCTGGCTGAGCTTCAAAGATCCTGTATGCAGATGGGAGAAACCTCCAGAAGGTCACCCATCACCGCAGCAGTCCACCAATCTGGGCTTTATGGAGGACGGACCAGAAAAAAAGCCAAATAAAAGTTTTCAAAAAAATCACCTAAAGGATTCTGTCTGTTCTGATGAAACCAAGAATGAACTTTTTGGCCTCGATTCTAAGTGTTGTGGCTGGAGGAAACCAGTCACCTGTCCAATACAGTGAAGCATAGTAGGATCATGCTGTGGGGATATTTTTCAGAGGTCGGGACAGGGAGACTGGTCAGGGTTGAGGAAAAGCTGAATGGAGCAAAGTACAGAGATATTCTCAATAAAAATCTGGTCTGGTCTGGAGTGCTGTGGACCTCAGACGGATTTGAAGATTCACCTTCCATTAAGATGATGACCCTAAGCACACAGCCAAGACAACACAGGAGGGCCTTAGGGACAACTCTGTGAATGTCCTTGAGTGGCCCAGCCAGAGCCCTGACTCGAACCCAGTTGAACATTACCTTGAAAATGCCTGTCCACTGACTGTCCCCATCCAACCTGACACAGCTTGAAATAATTTGCAGAAAAGCCTTAAATCCAGGAGTGCAAACCTTGTGGCATCATACCCAAGAAGACTGGAGGTCTTAATTACTGCCAAAGGGGCTTCAGCTAAGTCCTCAGTAAAGGGTCTGAATACTTATGTCAGTGCAAGATTTTCGTTTTTCCTTTTCAATAAATGAACAGAGATTCTGGACATTCTGTCTTCACTTTCTCATTATGGGGTATTGAGTGCAGAATGATGAGGGGGAAACTTGAATTTCTTTATTTTTTTAGTTTAGCACAAGGCAGCAAGATCTGAAGACGTTCTGAATGCTCTGTATAATGATGTCCATTTCAGCAGGAATAGTGCCGAAGACTGCGGTTCTTTCAGAAAAAGAATGTGAAAGGTTCCTGAAAAGTTGTATGTAAAACATGAATTTTAGTAATGTCTAGTTCCCATACGACAGTTTACATGATGGACTTAGTGGTCCTCTTGTATGACGCATCACATGGGCTCTTCCTCCACTGATACCAGCGGCAGCTATACAGAAGAGAGAATGCGAGTCACGTGTCTTGCAGTGCTCTGACATCCGTTGCGGCAGAAACCACGGGTGTGTGCAGACCTCGCTGTAAGTGACTCTTCCGTCCTCTACGGACCAGTCCCAGCGAGGGCATTTAGAATGAGTGTATAACTGGAGTAGTTACAGTCTCTATCTTTCAGGATGTCTTAAGAAGAACAGAAGAAACCCAGAAGAGTATGACGGCATTAAACTCTACAGCAAGCGTGACCGAAACCTGTAAGTGTGAATTTCCTTTCGTCTGAATCATTGAGCTATGTACATGTCCTCCACTCACCCCTGCTATATCGGGCCTGGGACTAATAGATGTCTTAAAGGGGTTGTCCAGGATTTTACAAGTGATGGACTATCCTCAGGATAGTCTGTCAGTGGGGGTCCAGCAACCTGCACTCCCGCTCATTGGCACCAGAACTTCATAGCTCCATCCACTGTGTAGTGGACTGTGCTGGTTACTGCAGCACTGCTCACATTGAAGTGGTTGAGAGCAGCGCTGCAGTAACCAGATTTGGCCACTACACAGTGAATGGCGCTGTTTAGTTCCAGCACTACTGCAGAACAGCTTATAGCGGGCGCGGGATGTCGGACCCCCAACGATCATACATTGACTGCCTGTACTGAGGACTGGACATCACTTGTAAGATCCTAGACAACCCCTGTAATCTTACTTATACATTTTATACCGGGCTCAAAGATAATTTTTTTTGCTGCCTTCCATCTTTAGGGACATTCACACGACCGTATGTATTTTGCTGTTCGGCAGAATACGAATACTGTCCGCCTTCGTATGTCCGTTCTGGAAAATGCTGACCACAGACCCTTTGAAATCAATGGGTCCACAAAAAATGTGGATGCCACACGGACCGTGGAATACATATGGTCGTGTGAACGCACCCTTATTTCAAGTTTCAAAGAAGCTAGTATTATATTAAAAAGGGGTGGAGGTTCATGTGCTGCGATTCCCCGCTGACACTGGAGGGCCTGAGGTGGTCTTCAGATTCCTGTGCCCTTTTGGAGTCACACGGACCATTCTGATGCATTAGGCTCCATTCACACGTCCGCAAGTGTTGTCCGCACCCGTTCCGCAACGGAACGGGTGCGGACCCATTCATTCTCTATGGGGACTGAATGGATGTGGAGAGCACGCTATGTGCTCTTTGCATCCGCGTTTCAACAGCGCGACAATTGCGGACAAGAATAGGCATTTCTATGGGGAAGCCGGTCGGGTGTATTGCGGATCTGCAATGCACTACGGACGTTTGAATGGACCTTACGTGCATGGCCTGTCTTTGTCTCCTACCGGATCTAGCTGTGAAAGGCCAACCTAAGAAAAAATATATTTTTTTTTTCTTTTTTTGTGATCCTCCTCAGTTGATCAGAGATAATGTAAAATCCGTGTGATGCGACACTGTCGTCACGCATGGTACGTCATTGGGGGAAGCACTACCACTACCTCAGCGTGATGTCTTGCACCCTGTATATTAAAGATTAAGAACTGGTTACTGACCCAATCCGATGCTCTATGCTACTCTCATACTTGTAGATGTAGGTTCACCACTGATGTTCTCCCCTGCCTCAAGCTGTCTCACATCCTGCTGGTCTACACTTCGTAGCAGCTCCCGGGATGTGGGTCCGTGCTTATCTAAAGATTGACATTTCAAGAAACATTTCCTAAAAATTAATGTGTGGGAATGAAGCCTTGCTCAGCGATTTGTGTAGATGTGAATCGTGGGATGTTGTAAATCACTGGTGGCAGTGGAGCTTCCCTATTAGTGCAGACTTCCCATTCTTGATGGTGGTAGTTCATGTAGATGTGGTGAATATCAGGCATGTGACCTGCACCTCCCTAAATCGTAAAATAAATTCCCCGTTCCCATACTTTACAAGCTGCTGTATGAATACCGCAGTGTGTATGGCGGTATGCCGAGGCTCATTAAAGGGGTTTTCTGGAAATTAGGAAAATGAAAATAATTAAATATTACTTTATTATAAATATATTCCCAAATACCTTTCATTAGTTATAATGACTCGTTTTGTCTGTCGAGCGATCATTAGGAGAAATAAAATGGCCGCTGTCCTATTAGTGCACAGAAAACCTGTCCTAATCACACAGGAGGACATGCTACTTCAGAGCAGTGAGCCAAAGAGCTGCCTCATCATCTTCTATGATCCTAAATACAGTTTAATATAATCAGCTAAATCTCTGTAGAAATGGGAGTTCATGAAGAGACATGAAGTACAGAGAGGAGGGTGGGGATGTGGATAATAAGCAGCAGCACCTGTATGCAGTCTCCAATACCACAGTCTGTCCTCTCTGTACTTCGTGTCTCCTCATGAACTCCATTCCTCCAGAGATTCAACTGAAGATCTTATCAGTTGTATTCAGGATCATAATCCCTGACAAGTAGGAAAGGAGGATGAGGCAGCTCTTTACCTCAGTGTTCAGAAGTAACATGTCCTCCTGTGTGATTAGGACAGGTTTTGTGTGTACTAATAGGACGACAGCCATTTTGTTTCTGCTAAGGATTCCTCCCTAAACAAAACAAGCCATTATAAATAATGAAATGTATATAGGAATATATTTACAATAATGTAATATTTAAGTATTTAGATTTTCTAAATTCCCGGAGAACCCCTTTAATGTACATTTTTACTATAGGAATGTTATCGTGTGTGATTAATTTAACTGCGATCTATCTTCTCAGGTCACTAGCTATGGCTGTATAGCTGTTTGAGGTTACTTGGCAGCTGCTGTGTTTTTTACGGCTTTCTAAGGATCCCTGATTTTTGTGTACATCATTATTTGCATTGCTTCACTATGTTCCATCTGCCCTTGCTTACAGCCATGACCTGCCATAATGCTCCATGACCACTGCAGCCAATCAGTGGTCTCAGCAGTCCCATGTCAGTGGCATCACCTCTCAACGCACAGTGATGATTTCAGTAATTGGCGGCAACTGTCTCTTGCCAGTAAGCCACACCGTTGTTTGCAGCCCAAGGACAAAAAGCGCTCAGACGCCCCCTTTAAGATACGCCATTGTTGGCAGCCCATAGACAGAGTGCTCAGACACCCCTTTAAGAAATCTAACAGATAATGAAAGGGCATATAGGGGGGTTCCTGGCTCTAGACCCCCCTTATGAATCAGAGTTGAGAGCCGCTCAGTGTGAGTTGCTCCCACTCCAACAGACCTAGCCTGTACATGTATTTTCGAAGGGGTTTCTGAAGCCGTACCCAAGCCGAGCAGTTAATTGCCGGACCAGCTTTATTCCCTGTCACCTCCCCCGATGTAAATAATTGTATTCCACATAACGTGACCATTCTTACGAGTCGATGTTTCACCTGTCCTCTATTATGCCTACTGGAAGTTTCTGAATCAATTGCCATCACTCAATCATAATACATCTCATACCAGAAATTGGTAACCTCCATTTCTCTTACCACAGCTGCCACCCAGGAGGCCACTCATGAAGACGAGGGTTTACTGTTTTCCGATTCTAGTTTCTGGACCAAATTGTTAATTGAAGATGAGAAACCTGAGCAGAAGAATCCACCGCCTCAAGCATTTCTGGACAACATGTGCACTCCGCAGGAGACTGGTGGAGACATTGTGCTCATGCAGTGCCCTGAGAGAGACATGCCCATAGAGAACCACGAGGAAGGAGAGGCACATCTGGTGTGCCAAGGCTGTCAAGGCAAGGAACACGTGGCCGGTAGAGTGCCAATGCAGGGCAAGGCAGAAGAAATGGACGCTCGGCAGTGTCCTCCAGAGATTGTAATAGACCTATCAGATGATGTGTCCACTGATCTGGAGACTTCTGGGTAAGTGGCACAACTAAAGGTGGCCATAGATCTTCAGTAATGACCTGTTTGACCAAGGGCTCATTCATACAATTGAATATATGTGTCCATAAATTTGCGGAACGGTTGTGGACTTGCATCGGTAGTTCCGTTCTGTGGCCCCGCAAAAAAGATAGAACATGTCCGATTCTTCTCTGCAATTGCGGACAAGAATAGGCATTTCTATCATAGGGCTGGCCATTCCGCAAAATCTGTGTTTTGTGGATCTGCAATTTGCGGACCGCCAAACAAATACGGCCCGAAGCATGCATGTGTTCTCAATGGGGTTGGAGGAGTAAATCGCTTACATGTACCTCTAGGCTTATCTTCCTAGAGAACAGATGTATTGGGCATGCTGAAATCCCAAATGCCTGATAATTCTTTCCCCTGGTAACTACAGGGTCGTGGTCATACCTCCCCCATACACGTATAGCCGGCCAAGTCGTCTGAATCAGCAGGTTCGTCAGACTTGGGCTACTTTCACACTGGCGTTTTGCCTTTCCGTCATGGGCTCTATCAAGCGGTCCAAAACGGATCAGTTTTGGCCTAATGCATTCTGAATTGAAAAGGATCCGCTCAGAATGCATCAGTTTGCCTCCGATCAGTCACCATTCCGCTCTGGAGGCTGCCTGCAGTGTTTTGGTGTCCGTCTGACGAAGCGGGGGCCAAGCGGATCCGTCCTGGCACACAATGTAAGTCAATGGGGACGGATCCGTTTTCTCTTGGACAATAGAAAACTGATCCCCCTCCCATTGACTTTCAATGGAGTTCATGACTGATCCGTCTTGGCTATGTTACAGATAATACAAACAGATCCGTTCATGACGAATGCATGCGGTTGTATTATTGTAACAGATCAGTTTTTGCAGATCCATGACGGATCCGCCCAAAACACAAGTGTAAAAGTAGCCTTAGCTGGTATAATCTATGAGCCTTTTACTAATATCTGCTGCTGTGGTATGTAAAATGATTCCACCATTGACCCATAAGAATTATTCTGGTCCGCCATGTCTCAGACGCAGCAGTGATGAGACCTCCAGTGATCCAGCCATGCTGCAGGAGACACATAAGCACATTTACTAAGGAGGTGCAGACCATAGAATACATTTGTGCTAGAAACTGAAATCTACACCGGCTATACGGTATTTGTGGTGCAAATGATGTTGGGCCAAAAAATGCACCAAGAAGAAGCTGTTTGAATGACACTTTCTATGTGTGAATGTAATGATGATATATGAAAGTGATATGTATAAGTACAATATGAGAGCGAAAGGAGATGTTTATTCGGGGAAGCTGTACAATAAAAGGAGGCTCTAGTTCCTTGTAAGGCCACCTCTAGCCTGGATACAGGATGAGATACAGCCTGTAGCCTGGATACAGGACGAGATACGGCCTGTAGCCTGGATGCAGGACGAGATACGGCCTGTAGCCTGGATGCAGGACGAGATACGGCCTGTAGCCTGGATGCAGGACGAGATACGGCCTGTAGCCTGGATGCAGGACGAGATACGGCCTGTAGCCTGGATGCAGGACGAGATACGGCCTGTAGCCTGGATGCAGGACGAGATACGGCCTGTAGCCTGGATGCAGGACGAGATACGGCCTGTAGCCTGGATGCAGGACGAGATACGGCCTGTAGCCTGGATGCAGGACGAGATACGGCCTGTAGCCTGGATGCAGGACGAGATACGGCCTGTAGCCTGGATGCAGGACGAGATACGGCCTGTAGCCTGGATGCAGGACGAGATACGGCCTGTAGCCTGGATGCAGGACGAGATACGGCCTGTAGCCTGGATGCAGGACGAGATACGGCCTGTAGCCTGGATGCAGGACGAGATACGGCCTGTAGCCTGGATGCAGGACGAGATACGGCCTGTAGCCTGGATGCAGGACGAGATACGGCCTGTAGCCTGGATGCAGGACGAGATACGGCCTGTAGCCTGGATGCAGGACGAGATACGGCCTGTAGCCTGGATGCAGGACGAGATACGGCCTGTAGCCTGGATGCAGGACGAGATACGGCCTGTAGCCTGGATGCAGGACGAGATACGGCCTGTAGCCTGGATGCAGGACGAGATACGGCCTGTAGCCTGGATGCAGGACGAGATACGGCCTGTAGCCTGGATGCAGGACGAGATACGGCCTGTAGCCTGGATGCAGGACGAGATACGGCCTGTAGCCTGGATGCAGGACGAGATACGGCCTGTAGCCTGGATGCAGGACGAGATACGGCCTGTAGCCTGGATGCAGGACGAGATACGGCCTGTAGCCTGGATGCAGGACGAGATACGGCCTGTAGCCTGGATGCAGGACGAGATACGGCCTGTAGCCTGGATGCAGGACGAGATACGGCCTGTAGCCTGGATGCAGGACGAGATACGGCCTGTAGCCTGGATGCAGGACGAGATACGGCCTGTAGCCTGGATGCAGGACGAGATACGGCCTGTAGCCTGGATGCAGGACGAGATACGGCCTGTAGCCTGGATGCAGGACGAGATACGGCCTGTAGCCTGGATGCAGGACGAGATACGGCCTGTAGCCTGGATGCAGGACGAGATACGGCCTGTAGCCTGGATGCAGGACGAGATACGGCCTGTAGCCTGGATGCAGGACGAGATACGATTGGACATGGAGGCATATTGGTTCTGTATGGCATCCTGCAGCACATTTGCAGCTGGGCCTGTAGATCCTGCACACTGAAGTTGGCATCCCCGCTGGTCCCATAAATGCTTGATTGGCGAAAAATCTGGTGACCGGGAGCCAAGGAAGTGCTGTAATCTGGTGGGGACGTTCCTGGGAAATGTGGGCGAGCATTATCCTGATGAATAATGTCAAAGGAACACATGAGGCCACAGAATGTCCTGCATACATCACTGAGCTGTTTAGTGTCCCTAATATCACTACTAGGGGTGACCGACTGTCGCACGCAATGGCTCCCAGATCATCACACCAGCAGTTGGGACAGTGTGTTGCTACACAGCAAAGACAGGACTGAAGCGCTCACACGAGACCTCCATATTCAAACCCGACTGTCATTGGATCTCAAACAGAACCTGGATTTGTCACTAAACACGATACAGTTCCAGTTCATATCATTCACGACACCCCTGCATACAAAGGTGACAGTGGCTGGCTGTCAATGTAAGTGGTGCCATGACACCAAATTTCCTTCCACTAAATGCCTGGAGATGATCTGGGCAGAGAAAGGGGTGTAATGAAGGTGCCACGTGTGCTTGAATGGTGGACACAGAACTGCTTCTATCAATCCATTGATGTACTTTTTGAGGGGGCACATCAGTTGGACAAAATGTCTTTGAGTGTGTCATAGAGGCATGACTAGCAGTCGGTGATCTCTCACCATGATGTACACTACCCAAAAGGAGCCTCTGAGAGCCTTTTTATAGCACCTGAGAAGTAACTGCAAGTTGAGGTTTTTTTTGTCTGGGTACAAAATTTTTTTTTGTCAGGGAGTATCACAATTTTTTATGCAAAATGGCAATTGAGCAAAAATATATTTTGTCGAACAGCTTTAGTAAATGGGCCCCTCAGTTTTGCATCATCGTAGACTAATCTTTTGACCCATGCTCAATCCATGCTGTAGCGTCTAATGCTAGAAAAACTCTACATACCCTCATTTTAACACTCATGTTTGCAGCTCTGAGGAGGCAACCTATGTGGAGGCCGTAGCCAGGAGTCAGGATGTGGAGGCAGTTCGATGTTTGGCGTTGAAATTATTCCATCTGGATGGTTTTGACAGATCTCAGGTCGCTCCCTACCTTCAGAAAAAGTAAGTTTTCTCCTAAAAAGTCAGTAAACAGCAGTTTTATTTTGAAACATTTTAACCGCATATGAAAAAAAAATGTCATTAGGGTCCATTTACACGGGTTCTTTCCACATCCCATAGGGTTCTTTCCACATCCCTAGTTCCGTTCCACGGCTCCGCAAAAAAAAAAAAAAGTCCTATTTTTGTCCGGACAAGATGTGGACCTCAAAACACTTACGGACGTGTGACTGCACCCTTAAAGGGGTTCTACAGTTTGTTTTAACTGATGATCTATCCTCACTGCTTACCGTTGGCCAGTGACGTCACGACTAGTATCAACTGTTCTGGGCGGGGCTAAGCTTCATTCAAGTGAACGGAGCTTGGCCGCGCCCACGCCAGTTGATACTAGTCATGATGTCACTGGGCTAGCGGTAAACGGTGAGAAGGCCGCACCGCTGCTGGAGCTCCGCTGCCTTATCAAACAGCTGATCGGCAGGGTGTCGGACCCCGCCGGTCAGATGCTGATGATCTGTCCAGAGGATAGATCATCAGTTAAAACAAACTGTAGAACCCCTTTAAGGTTTTCATGTTACTCCTGCCATTCTGATCATTTTCCAGTGTAAAAGTTGCCCCTTAAGGTGGATTTAAAGGGGGCGATATTCAGGCAGATTATTGGGAATGAATGTTCCTGTGATTGCTTGTTCCCAACAATCTGCGTGTCTAAAGGTGCAGCAATCACAGGGTGAAACTGCTTCCTTCTCCCCTGTGCTGCTGAGGGAACACGGAGAGCGCTGAGAGCAGCGCGATCCTTGTTCCCCATACGTTATCGGAATATCGGCAAAATACATAATCGGTCGACTCCTAATACTATTATTAATTATCATAACATCTATAGACTCCATAAAGTGCCCCAAAGCAGTGTCAGATCCACCGCATGGCTGATAGCATGGCTCATTGACTTATAATCGGTTCTGTTAGCTCCCCCTGTAGGGTCCACCATTTTGCCTGAAAGAATATGGCTTCATGCTTCTGGTCAAGTATGATGGGATCTGCAAGATCTTAATGGAGCCTCTGATGGTCTAGTGATTTGGGTCTCTTTCCATCCCTCCTCATGCTTAAACATCCACTCCCTTCTCGCCTACTGGGTGAGCGAGCGCTTTTTGGAGCTGGTACTAGAGTTGTGGTCAGCACTCTAACCCGATCAGCTGTCTCTGCATTTTTGTTTTCCCATCGCTCTCACAGCATGCAGTCTCACAGAGAAAGACAGAAACTGCAGCTGCATCCCCTACCTCCTTCAGGTGCACATTGGGGTCTGAAGCAATGGCGGATTACCCCAGCATTTCCTCCTAGATCTCTGTGCTGGAAGATGTAACTCGTTCCTGTAGAATAAAGAAATTGTGCTTTTTCTGCCTAGTAATGACTTCAGTGCCTTGGTCGCCGAGGAATACCTTGCACTTTTCGACTTCACAGGGAAAAGCCTGGATATGGCTCTCAGGTAAGAGGCTTCTGGAAATTCTGATGTTAGATGCTAATTAATGTCTTATCCTGGCATTGGGTGTCGGGTATAACATGGGGGCAGACACCAGTAATTGTATAGACATTACACTGGGTGTCAGGTATAACATAGGGGCAGGCATCAGTAAATGTGTAGACATTACATTGGGTGTCAGGTATAACATGGGGGCAGGCACCAGTAATTGTATAGACTGCTGACATTACATTGGGTGTCAGGTATAACATGAGGGCAGGCACCAGTAATTGTATAGACATTACATTGGGTGTCAGGTATAACATGGGGGCAGGCACCAGTAATTGTATAGACATTACATTGGGTGTCAGGTATAACATAGGGGCAGACACCAGTAATTGTATAGACTGCTTACATTACATTGGGTGTCAGGTATAATATGGGGGCAGGCATCAGTAAATGTGTAGACTGCTTACATTACACTGGGTGTCAGGTATAATATGGGGGCAGGCATCAGTAAATGTGTAGACTGCTTACATTACATTGGGTGTCAGGTATAATATGGGGGCAGGCATCAGTAAATGTGTAGACTGCTTACATTACACTGGGTGTCAGGTATAATATGGGGGCAGGCATCAGTAAATGTGTAGACTGCTTACATTACATTGGGTGTCAGGTATAACATGGGGGCAGGCACCAGTAATTGTATAGACATTACATTGGGTGTCAGGTATAACATGGGGGCAGGCACCAGTAATTGTATAGACATTACATTGGGTGTCAGGTATAACATGGGGGCAGACACCAGTAATTGTGTAGACATTACACTGGGTGTCAGGTATAACATGGGGGCAGGCATCAGTAAATGTGTAGACTGCTGACATTACATTGGGTGTCAGGTATAACATGGGGGCAGGCACTAGTAATTGTATAGACATTACATTGGGTGTCAGGTATAACATGGGGGCAGGCACCAATAATTGTATAGACATTACATTGGGTGTCAGGTATAACATGGGGGCAGGCACCAATAATTGTATAGACATTACATTGGGTGTCAGGTATAACATGGGGGCAGACACCAGTAATTGTATAGACATTACATTGGGTGTCAGGTATAACATGGGGGCAGGCACCAATAATTGTATAGACATTACATTGGGTGTCAGGTATAACATGGGGGCAGACACCAGTAATTGTATAGACATTACATTGGGTGTCAGGTATAACATGAGGGCAGGCACCAGTAATTGTATAGACATTACATTGGGTGTCAGGTATAACATGGGGGCAGGCACCAATAATTGTATAGACATTACACTGGGTGTCAGGTATAACATGGGGGCAGGCACCAGTAATTGTATAGACTGCTTACATTACATTGGGTGTCGGGTATAACATGGGGCAGGCACCAGTAATTGTATAGACATTACATTGGGTGTCAGGTATAATATGTGCTTTCCTCGGAGCTTTGTCGCCTGCCTTCTCTCCATATACATCAGATATCCTTGTGTTTTCCACTAATGGCTATCCTTAATATTTTCAGGTCTCTGCTGCAGGAACTGGTACTGACTGGGGAAACACAGGAGCGAGAGCGTGTCCTCTTCCATTTCTCCAAGCGCTTCCACAGCTGCAACCCTAAAGATTTCCGCTCTGCAGGTGAAATACTGGACCCTGTCTGCTCTATTGAGGTCACACCAGACCAGAGCTCATCAGATTTCTGTTGTCTTTCAGATGCTGTTCACACTATGACCTGCGCCCTCATGCTGCTCAATTCAGATCTACATGGACAGGTAATACCACCCAGATATTAGATCTGTGCGGGTGTGATGATGGGGGTTATCTCTCTATACTAATGCCCGATCAGAGGCCGTAATCATGCAGTATGCTCCATGCTCCACCAGGACCATACACCGTAGATAGCTGTCGGCTCTTCCTCGCACCCTTACACACGTGCAGGCTCAGCGAGCGTGTATGTGTTTTTAATCGGCTCAAGGGAACAATCCTCTGACCCTTGAGATCAAAGGATCGGGCATGCACTTTCTGATCTTTCTTATTTCCGACATCTGCCATTTAGGGATGGTTGGGGCACCCCCATACCCCCTGATAAGTCAGTCCTGCTGTAATCTGTGGGTTTGGCCTAGGGTTGTACTGGGTATCAAACTATCGATATCCAATCCAACCTGGATTGATTCGATACTGGAATTTGTTATTTTTAGATTCTAGGCTGTACTACGTGGCTACCGCTGCCACCGATGAAGAGATAGTACTGAGGAGGAGGGGCTGTGGCCACTGCGCCACCAATGAACGTAATTAAACCATTAATAGAAATGTAGGCCGGCGGTATCACATACCCGGCCTCAATGACCGGGCACAGCGATCCACTGAACCGTGGCAATTAACCCCTCAGGTGCCACACCCGAGGGGTTAATTGGTGGGGATCGCAGCGCCCTGTCATAGAGGCCAGGTGACGGGTATGTGATACCTCCGGCACTTGCAGCTTACATTTGTATTGGTTTAATGGTTTAATTATGTTCATTGGTGGCGCCCCTTTCCCAGTATTATAATCATTAGTGGCTGCCATGGTAATCTCCCTGCTGCTGTGTGCACTATGCACAAAGCACAGGGACAGTGTAAAGTGTAAGTTTAAAAAAACACCAAAATATTAAAAGTTTAAATCGCCCCCTTTACCAATTTTACATATAAAATATATAAACAATAAAAAAAAACATATTACATATCGCTGTGTCCCAAAAAGTCCAAACTATCAAAATATTAAAAAATATCTCCGATGCAGTGAACGCCGTAACAAAAAAAAAAAAACGCCCAATTCGCCATTTTTTAATCACCTTGTTCCCCTAAAAAATAGGATAGGACAGTTCTCTTATGGGCCGGACGTTCCATAAAATGTTGAATGCACGCAGCTTTTTTGGGGTTTAATTTTTTCCGCGTGGTATTTAGTATCACAATACGTTTTTTATGGTATCGGAATTTAATCAAAACTCTAGTTTGGCCTATGTTCATCAATGTGTGTGGCCTCTGCCAGACACAACTGGTATCAAAGTTCTGGCGTCTGGCTCCGGGAGAAGTCGAGCGGAAGGACTGATCTCAGTGGACACAACATTGTCCCCGTAAGAAAGTATGGGACCAGTTGTGCCATTAGTTTCTCTCTGGCTTTTCATTCTGGAGGGACGTAAGGCCAGAGGGACAGATATTTTGTGCATCCGTGTTGCAGTTTAGTCCCATTCACATTCTACTGCTTAGAGCTGCAGTACCAGGCACAACCACTATAGAATGTGTGGCGCTGTGCTTGGTAAGCGGTGAAGGTGATGTGGCTGCAACTCCTTCAGCTAGCTGAAACCTCCTCCTTAAAGGGAACCTACACATTGGTATGATTACAGTACATAAGTAGCCATGGAGCTGCATGTTCGCCCCTACAGTTCTGTTTCCACAATGGTCCTCCATGTTGACCACACAGCCACCATCACATCCTTTACCACGCTAGGTTGGACAGTTTAGCTGCATGCCCACTATGTTTTTGTTTCTCTCTTTAGAATATCGGGAGGAGCATGACGTTACCAGAATTTATTAATAATCTTGACGGTATGAATGATGGCAGCAATTTTCCACGGGAGCTTCTGAAGGTACAGGACCCTTCTTCCTTTATGTACTGGCTGCAAAAAAAAAAAAAAAAAAAAGCCTTAAAGGGGTTTTCCCATCTGAGACAATGGGGGCATATCGCTAGGATATGCCCCCATTGTCTAATAGGTGCAGGTCCCACCTCTGGGACCCGCACCTACACTGAGAACGGAGCTGCGACGGTGGTGGCTGAAGGTTTTCCAGGGTCCGCCCACCACCAAGTGCTCTCCCCGAAGTAGTGAACAGGAGCACATTGCGATTGTGTGGCCACCACTCCAATTCATTTCTATGGGGCCGACCAAAATAGCCAAGCCAGTGCTTGGCTATTTTCAGCGGCCTCGTAGAAATGAATGAAGGGCGGCTGCCCACGCGCAGTGCACCCTCCAGAACTTTCCAAGCTCCTTTCTCAGTGTAGGTGACTGTCCCAGAGGTGGGACCCACGCCTATCAGACAATGGGGGCATATCCTAGCAATGTGTCCCCAATGTCTGAGATGGAAAAAACCCTTTTAAGTAAATTATTTTCCTTGGGCACTGATTTCTCTTCAGCTGAAGGTGATCATACACTGAGCACTGGTTTGGCCAGCAGAGATTTTTACCAACTCCACCATAAACGTGCATGCTCGGCGAAGCAAAGAAAAGAGAATAAGCAGCTGCCGGCCTCCTGCACTTTGCACGCTCCTCTTTCTGTACATGAAAAACAAGTCCAAAGGGGGTCATACAGATTAGGCAGAGGCAGGTGCAGCAACCTTACAACTAATGATCGTCTGGTGAACGATCATTACGTCGGCACAGCAATAAACATTTGAGTCCATATTAGTCGTAACAGTCCCTCACACTGGTCATAGATGTTCACTGACATGGGGCAAAGAGTTATTTTGGTTAAAACCATCCAATTTTTTTAATTTTAACAAATATGTATTGGTACCATAAAGGGGTTGTCCCATCTCAACATTTATGACATATTGCTTTTATATATCAGATAGGTGCAGGTCCCACCTCTGGGACTGGCTTCTATCTCCAAAATGGAGTCCGCAAAGTGAAGGGAGAGCATTCGTACGTTCTTCAGCCACGTTCCATTGATCGCTATGTAGATTTAAAAAATTGAAAAGCACTGACTCAGCTATTTCTGGTAGTCCCATAGTGGTGAAGTAGCGGTGCTTGCACAGTGAGCTTTCCATTCATTGCTATGGGACTTCCAGCTGAGCGTGCATGCTCAGCTATTTTCGAAAAGTCTCATAGCAGTGAATGGAGCGGACGCCACGCATGTGCTGTGTGCTCTTCTTAACTTCAAGGGCTCCATTCTGGTTATAAGAGCAGGTCCCAGAGGTGGGACCCACAGCTATCTGACATTTGTGGCATATCCTAGCGATATGCCCCAAATATTGAGATGGAACAACCCCTTTAGGTCCTGCTTCTTCAGCTAAACACCCCCCATTGCTACACATGATTCAAAGAGGGAGACAATCAAAGTGTGAAATAGGGTTGCACCGGGTATCGAATTATCAATACTTTTGTACCGGTATTGATTCAATTCGATACCGGGATTTGCCATTTACTAATACTAGGCTGTGCTACTGCGCAGCCTAGTATCAGAGAACATGGCATGCGCTGCTCTCGGCGCGCGCCATGTTCCCTCAGCAGCACTAGGGAGAAGGAAGCAGTCTCTGCCCCTGTGCTGCTGCCGCCGCTGCCACCAGTGAGAGAAGAGAGGGGCGGAGAAGGGGAGGGACTGTGGCCACTGCGCCACCAATGAAGATAAGTAACCCATTAATACAAATAGAATCACATAGCCAGCACCCAACCTCTTATGACAGGGAGCTACGATCAGCGGCAGTTAACGCCTCATGTGCCTCCTGTATTTGTATTAATGGTTTAAAAACATTGGTGGCGCAGTGCGCCCCCCTTCCCCCCCCCCCCCCAGTATTAAATCGTTGGTGGTGCAGTGCGCCCCCAAGCCCCACAGTATTAAATCGTTGGTGGTGCAGTGCGCTCCCCCCTTAGTAATAAATCGTTGGTGGTGCAGTGCGCCCCCAAGCCCCACAGTATTAAATCATTGGTGGTGCAGTGCGACCCCCCCCCAACCCCCTAGTATGAAATCATTGGTGGCAGTGGCCACATGTTCCTTTTCCCTCCCCTCTTCATTGGTGGCAGTGGCAGCTTCCGTTCGGAGCCCCAGCAGTAAAATCGCGGGGCTCCGATCGGTTACCATGGCAGCCAGGACGCTACTGAAGCCCTGGCTGCCATGGTAATCTCCCTGCTGTTGTGTGCACAAAGCACAGGGCAGCAGGGAGAGTGTGAGGTCCTATTCATCCTAATAGAGATCTATCAGGGTGAAAAGGACAAGGGTTCTAGCCCCCTAAGGTGGCCAAAGTAAAAAAAAAAATATAAAGTTTTAATCCCCCCTTTCCCAATTTTACATATAAAATATATAAACATATATACATATTACGGATCACAACGTCTGAAAAGTCCAAACTATTAAAATATAAAAAATATCTCCTATGCGGTGAACGCCATAACAGAAAGAAAGTAAATAAAGACTGCACGATTCGCCATTTTTTTGTCATCTTGTCTGCCCAAAAAATAGGATAGCATGCAGGTAACTTGGTTTAACTCTGTTCACACTGGGGTCACGGCTTCTGTTCATAAGGAAGCTATGATCTGATGTGATCTGATTACCCCGGAATGAATACTATATTCACTTAATATGAAGTAAGGTTTCTCCATATCATTGCTTTGGATTTTTTGCAGGGTTTGTACAACTCGATCCGTACTGAGAAGTTGGAATGGGCCGTGTAAGTAGACTGTGGCCTCCTGCCAATGTATTTTAAGCCAAGAGTCTCATGCTTGATGCTAAAAGACATGTCAAGGGCCGGGCTTCCATATATACGTGGATGCAGAAGGACTGTAGGCTTTAGGTAGTGGATTCAGAAGGAAGCGGCCACCACAGGGGCAGTTATCACATGGCCACCTTTATAATAATCTTTATTTCTATAACGCAACCATATTCTGCAGCGTTTTATAGATCAGAGGGTCCATGTACAAAACAGACATCACAAAGTTACCGGCTAATATACAACTGATCCACTAGGAATGAGGGCCCTGCTCGCAAGAGCTTACAATCTATGAGGAAGTGGGAGTGACACAGAAGGTAGTTAATTGTTATATGAAGTGGTGCATCCATCTCTGTACTGAAAGTAGTGTAGGCCGAGCTGTGTGTGCCAGTGCTTTGGGTGTGGGGATTACCATCAGAAGATGGAGTTCAGGTGTGAGGATTGGGGGGGGGGGGGTTACTCGGGGAAGAGTCTGTTTAGGAAGCTTGCCGGAAAAGATGTGTTTTTAAGTCAGGTTTGAAGGTGGAGAAGTTGAGAATTGAGCTGATATTCCTGAGCAGAGCGTTCCAGAGAGTAGGTGCAGCTCAAAAGAAGTCTTGACACGTCCGTTGTTTCTTTCCTGATCTGTTCTGTTTTTTGAAAGACCCGAGTCAAACATGACCCCAAGACAGGGGGCGTGCTGCCCAGGAGTTATTTTAGTGCCGCAGCCCGAAATTGAAATATCAAGTTTGGCGAGTTAGTCGAAGGGGGATAAGACAAGAAGTTCAGTTTTTGAGAGGTTCCGTTTAAGATGCAGAGAGGACATGATGTTAGACAGCTGCCAGACAATTACTGGTGTTTTGGAGTAAATGATGAATGCCCATTATGGGTGGCCCTAGAAGGACCTTGTTAGTGGCTCCCTACTTTGGCTAAAAGAGCCGGGGACCACTGTCTATGAAATCCATAAGCCCTGATGGGACAACCCCTTTTCAAGGACGTTTTCCAGAATAAGCAGAGCCCAGTCCCATGCTCAAGTGTCACGGACAAGAGACCGGACTGTCCCTTTCTTGGGATCACTGGGAGGCTGATGGGCAGCCACTTGCTGATCATAGATTTATGACATATGATCTCATTGGGCCAGAGCCAGGGTTTAGCTTTTTGTTCCCTTTTGTGCCTTCTTTACCTAATGTTCCTTTTTATTTCAGGAATGAAGAAAGACTGCCCAACACCCGACTTACAAGACCCGAGAGTCTTATGTCTGTTCGGAAAAGAAGCAACCCTTTTGTGGACATACCTGCTCCTGACCCAGATGCTCCGGTGTACAAACAAGGAGTGCTCTGCCGTAAAGTGCACGCTGATGCTGATGGAAAGAAAAGTAAGTCGCCACCAGTATACATGTTAAAATGACACACTAGAATATTGCGATATACGTAAAAAAAAAAAGCATCGTGCAGTCTCATCTGACTTTTGTGAGCCCCCTTGGTTTTAATGGGGTCTGCCATGGTTCCAGCAGGTATAGCGCTGCAGACTGCTCTGATGAAAACCCTGGAAACCGCGATGGACCCTATTACTGCAGGTCTTGTTTCTACTCTTTCCGTTAACAAAGTATGTGTTGCCCCGAAATCCTCAATGGCGTGTGAGACCCTCCCTACAAGATGGATTATAAAGGGCAGCACATATTGTTAGGGTAGTAGTGAAGTATGAAGACGGCGAGGGTGATAGTTGTGCTGTCTGCGTTATGTGATTATTGGTGTTGTTGTTTTCAAGCAACTTTTTTTTGTACTTTTGCTAATGTCCTAGCTCCATGGGGAAAACGAGGCTGGAAATCCTTTCACGCGGTATTGAAGGGGATGCTGCTCTTCTTGTTAAAGGTATGACTCCCTCTGTTGGCTATATTGAGAACTGCAGTCTGCACTCGTTTTATACTTTGCGTATTATGTCTCATTAATGGGAGATCGTGTGCTATGACCCCCACTAGTAACTAAAGCAAAGGAGCTGTGGGGCTATACAGTCCGAGTGCCCATATACTTTATATGAATGTGGGACCAGCAGGCTAAAGTGCAGGGTGGTGTCTCAGCTCTCCCCCAACAGAGAACATTTATTGGGGGTGGGGGGGAGAATGATAAGGCATGTCTGCATTTTTATTATCAAGGGACACATGTCTGCATTTTTGTTCTCAAGGGACAAAATCCACCAACAGAGGTCTCTGGTGGTGACTTACTCTTCACAACCTACCAACAACACATGCACTCTGAGCCGGGGGGGGGGGGGCATATGAGCATTCGTCTGATAGTGTATGTAGCAAGACCCTAGTGGCAGATGGTAGAGAGTAACATGTGACTAGAGAATGAGGTTTTTTTTGTGGTCATAAAAGAAATTATATAGCGTCACAAGACTATATCTCAATATGTCAATTCCTGCAGAATCACAATTGCATTGCAGAGAGCAGACCTATATGCACCAAGGCTGCAGCTGTTCTGCGGACGCTGACCACAAGAATAATTGAATCACAGAGAGCAGGAGTTTAAAGCTTAACCTTTAATACTACTTTTTGGATAATAGAAACACTTCCAAGTCCTACAAAGCCAACAATAGATACAAAACCCTATACTACTCTGTCAATTCAAAACAACATAATTCCAAAGGAGGGGGGGATATAGATTCAGGGATGCGCGTGGGAAAAGTTGTCCCTGTATGGACCCCAACTAATGCCTCAACCCACAGGAACACCCTGGTGGTGGGTGGCCTGTGGTCTCGTGCCTATCCTTGCTCACCCTTTCATTACCCTAGACATTTCCATCGCGTTTCCCCAAACCCCCCGTTCATCAGGGGGATAAATAAATACAGGGTAGAAAAAAGGTTGTAGCATTAGATTAGAACGTACAATCTGAGACACATGATATATCAATCAGAAACGGTTATAATTCGGCATTAGATCCTTTATTTTTTCTTTTCTTACTGGTGATTGGTGTCATTTTACAGAGGAGTATTATTAGACCTTGTTCATACATTGCATTTTCATGCAGTTTTATTCTTCCAAAACCAGGCATGGATGCAAAAATTAGATATGTATACTGGGTACTATGTGGGGGGCACTTAAATATACTGGGCACTATGTGGGGGGCACTTAAATATACTGGGCACTATGTGGGGGGTACTTAGATATACTGGGCACTATGTGGGGGGCACTTGGATATACTGGGCACTATGTGGGGGGCACTTGGATATACTGGGCACTATGTGGGGGGCACTTGGATATACTGGGCACTATGTGGGGGGCACTTGGATATACTGGGCACTATGTGGGGGGCACTTGGATATACTGGGCACTATGTGGGGGGCACTTGGATATACTGGGCACTATGTGGGGGGCACTTGGATATACTGGGCACTATGTGGGGGGCACTTAGATATACTGGGCACTATGTGGGGGGCACTTAGATATACTGGGCACTATGTGGGGGGCACTTAGATATACTGGGCACTATGTGGGGGGCACTTAGATATACTGGGCACTATGTGGGGGGCACTTAGATATACTGGGCACTATGTGGGGGGCACTTAGATCTACTGGGCACTATGTGGGGGGCACTTAGATATACTGGGCACTATGTGGGGGGCACTTAGATATACTGGGCACTATGTGGGGGGCACTTAGATATACTGGGCACTATGTGGGGGGCACTTAGATATACTGGGCACTATGTGGGGGGCACTTAGATATACTGGGCACTATGTGGGGGGCACTTAGATATACTGGGCACTATGTGGGGGGCACTTAGATATACTGGGCACTATGTGGGGGGCACTTAGATATACTGGGCACTATGTGGGGGGCACTTAGATATACTGGGCACTATGTGGGGGGCACTTAGATATACTGGGCACTATGTGGGGGGCACTTAGATATACTGGGCACTATGTGGGGGGCACTTAGATATACTGGGCACTATGTGGGGGGCACTTAGATCTACTGGGCACTATGTGGGGGGCACTTAGATCTACTGGGCACTATGTGGGGGGCACTTAGATCTACTGGGCACTATGTGGGGGGCACTTAGATCTACTGGGCACTATGTGGGGGGCACTTAGATCTACTGGGCACTATGTGGGGGGCACTTAGATCTACTGGGCACTATGTGGGGGGCACTTAGATCTACTGGGCACTATGTGGGGGGCACTTAGATCTACTGGGCACTATGTGGGGGGCACTTAGATCTACTGGGCACTATGTGGGGGGCACTTAGATCTACTGGGCACTATGTGGGGGGCACTTAGATCTACTGGGCACTATGTGGGGGGCACTTAGATCTACTGGGCACTATGTGGGGGGCACTTAGATCTACTGGGCACTATGTGGGGGGCACTTAGATCTACTGGGCACTATGTGGGGGGCACTTAGATATACTGGGCACTATGTGGGGGGCACTTAGATATATTGGGCACTATGTGGGGGTCACTTAGATATACTGGGGCACTATGTGGGGGTCACTTGGATATACTGGGGCACTATGTGGGGGTCACTTGGATATACTAGGACACCATGTGGGGGCGCTTAGATATACTGGGCACTATGTGGGGGGCACTTAGATATACTGGGCACTATGTGGGGGGCACTTAGATATACTGGGCACTATGTGGGGGGCACTTAGATATACTGGGCACTATGTGGGGGGCACTTAGATATACTGGGCACTATGTGGGGGGCACTTAGATATACTGGGCACTATGTGGGGGGCACTTAGATATACTGGGCACTATGTGGGGGGCACTTAGATATATTGGGCACTATGTGGGGGTCACTTAGATATACTGGGGCACTATGTGGGGGTCACTTGGATATACTGGGACACTATTTGGGGGTACTTGGATATACTAGGACACCATGTGGGGGCGCTTAGATATACTAGGACACCATGTGGGGGCGCTTAGATATACTTGGGCAAATGGGGGGCCATTGAGTCTCTAGGGGGCTCTATTGGGGCATAAGGTATACTGAGGGCACTGCGGAGGTTGGGTTTAAAAAATAAAAGCCAGTGAACTACAAAGGACAAACTGCCAGAAAATGGATGCAGAATAAAAAACTGATGGTGTACCCTTACATCTGGCTATTGATGCACGGAACATAGCTGACACCATATGTCATCTGGATAATCCATGCATCTATATGTATAGTACCAAAGTGCTCGCTAGTTGAAAGTCTCTGTCTATGGTGAAAGTTTCTCCTTTGTTTTTTGGCGATCATCAGTTCGGCAAGTTTGGCTTAGGGAAAAAAAAGTTTTACTATCTCAACAATAGCGTAACCTTTGTTATACCGAGTTGCCTTCTGTCTTTTGGGCAGGATGAGTACAGGTCTGACTTCCATTTTCCTGAGGAGGTGATCAGTGTGCATCATTCTCTGGCCGAGAGAGCCAGCGAGTACACCAAGAGACCCAACGTCTTCCGGCTGCAGACCGCCGACTGGCGCGTGTTCCTCTTCCAGACTCAGTGAGTAATATCTACCCGCGTGGAACACAAAAATGTATGATCAACGAAAAATGACCAACAATATAACATTTATTACATCAAGCACTAGGCTAGCAAGACCACCCCACACCGTACCCACTAGACGCCATACTGAGAGTACATACACTGTCCCTCGTTCTGCTTTGTCACGGTCTTTAGTAATTTTCTGGAGTTATTTTCATTGCAGTATATGCATATGGATAAAATGTGGGTCTTTTCACACCCAAAGTAAGAGTTCTGCTGGTTCCGGTGTATTTGGTGTATCTGAACTCTACAGATGTTGCTTAGGGCTCATGCACACAACTGTATGTTTGTTCCGCATCCGATTCACATTGTTTGCGGATCGGATAAGGACCCACACATTTCCAGAAGGCCGCAAAAGATGCGGACATCACAGAATAGGCTATCCGCATTCACACATCCGTTCCGTGGCCCCCACAAAAAAGATAGAACATCTCCTATTCTTGTCCATTTTGCAGACAAGGACGGGAAATTTCTATGGAAACGAAAAAGAAAATAGCAGCCTGCACCCGGGCAGCATCCGTGTTTGGCGGATCCGCGATTTATGGACCGTAAAACACGGCCGTGTGCACGACGCTTTAAAGTGTGACTATAACTTCTTGCAATGTCCATGGAGACTTGTCTCAAGTTGTCATTCATGGTGGTCAGGCCACCGATCGCTATAATAGAGGGTCTGCAGCTTTAAGCTAAACATTTGGTCACTTTGAAGAAGTGAAGAGGGGCACATAAAGGGGCGCGGGGCTTATATTTGCGCTAGTGAGCGTTTCAGACCACGCCAGTTACAGCTTCTGATGTTTCTCAGTGATGTCATTATTTGATGAAATTGTTTGTACGTTTTAGGCTTCGGTCACGTTGTGGGGTATAACTCAAATGTATCCACAGGGCTTCATGCATTTGGCCTGTGTCAGGCCGGTATGCGTTTGCTACTTTTTTGCTTTTTTTAATGGAAGTCAGTGGGGGATAAGCCAGTTTAGCCCTTTAAAAAGGACAGAGGAACATACAGTAAAATGTATTTTTCCTTAATTGTCCACAGTCGTAATTTTTTTTATTTTTTTGCTCTCATTAGGACACCAGAAGAGATGAACTCATGGATGATCCGTATTAACTTGGTGGCAGCTATGTTTTCATCACCGCCATTTCCAGCTGCTGTCGGTTCCCAAAGAAGATTTTACAGACCCATCCTTCCCTCCGCTGCATGTAAACTGGACCTGGTAGGTGCTAATATAAAAACTGCCAGAGCCTACCACAGTGACGCATGGAATGGCGGACTGTTGGACAGTAATGGTCAGTTCACAGTGTTCGCCAGCGAACACATGGGGGCTGCCATCTTTAGTAAGGTTAGACTCACCCGTCCGGCGATGCACAGGTAAGCCCTTACCTGTGCCGCAAGCCTGTCTGAAATCAAATGCGGTCACTGGGAGCAGGCAGTTCCGAGAACAGCCCGATGAAGGCCCCCGACGGCTGTTCTCGGAACTGCCTGCTCCCGGTGACCGCATTTCATTTCAGACCGGCTCCCGGCACAGGTAAGGGCTTACCTGTGCCTCGCCGGACGGGTGAGTCTACCTTACTAAAGATGGCAGCCCGCATGTGTTCGCTGGCGAACACTGCGAACTCACCATCACTGCTGTTGGATATTCTGCCCCATGTTACAATGGATTGCAGTTTTCCTTACGTGAACCAGGTTGACTTTTTGAGGATGTAGAGATTTAGTGGGATGTCGTATGTAATGATATCTATTGATCTCCACAGGAAGAGCAACTTCAGTCCCATGAATCCTTGATGGACAGGTTTACAGATGACCTGACAGAGCATCAGCGGAATCTTCCAGACTCCAAGAGCAAAACGCGAGAATGGGAGGACTATCACCTGCGAGGAGACTACTTGCGTTTTGAGGTTTGTTTGGATTTTTCTCTATCTCTGCGCATGAGCTTCAGATTTTCTGTTAAAGAGATATTCCGGTTTTAATGCACATTTATTATTACATTTATTTCTTTATACAATTTTCTAATATACATGTATTCAGAATTTTGCTCCCAGACCTTTTATTATATTCGCACAATAGCCTCTCTCTACAGAAAAAAAAAATGGTATGGCCCATTTTAGTCCTGTAAAATGTATCTGTAAGACATCTTAATAGGACTAAAGATGGTGTCAGTCATGTGACCCTCAATCCTGTCACGTGATCTTTGGCATTCATGAATAGTTTATTGAGATGCCGCACATATGTATACAGTACACACAGTATTACCGCCTACAGCAGCATTCTTATCATGTCCGTCAATGTCTGTATAGAACAGTGATGGTGAACCTTTTAGAGACCGAGTGCCCAAACTGCAACCCTACCACCCACTTATTTATCGCAAAGTGCCAAGAATGCAATGGCAATGAATACCAATATAGTATATCTTCAATGTAATTTATCATTTAGCTATAATATCCTGCCTACCCTCAATGTGCTGCCTGTGTTGTTCATAGTACACCCTGCGCTGATGAATGGCAGGAAAAGTCTAAGGCATATTGGTACACCATAGACTTTTTCCACCCATGCCATAGGTTCGCCACCAATTGTTTTTAGTTAAAGGGCTGAAGCCGGACATACCTATATTTTCATTCAGACAGCCCCACTAAGATAAGCATCAAAAGAATTTAATGCTCTGATGATCTCCTTTGCCCTGTGCTGAATTGCGCAGGGGAAAGGCATTTTCAGGAGATCCGGTGGCGTACCGGGCTCTCCTTAGGACTGCCAGGCAGAAGCTTCTGCCCAGCAGTGAGCCCAGTGATGTCAAAACGGGTGATGTAAAACGGCTAGAGCAGCGCTAAAGCCGGCCCATCAGAGCTGGGGACGTCACCGAACACACTGCTGGGCGGAAGCCTCCAACTAGCAGTGTGCGGAGGTAAACAAACAAGTCCTTGCCCTGCGTGATCCAGCGCAAGGCAAGGGGAGAGCATGAACTGCTCCGATGCTCATCTTAGTGGGGCTGTCAGGGTGAAAATATGGGAATGTCCGGGTTCAGCCCTGAACCCGGACAAACCCTTTAACTTTATTAAAAACATGACAACATCACCTACAGACAGGCAGGCATTTTGCATATCACCTGAAAACAGGCAGCCACACATACAGTGAAGTAGTTGTTGTAATAGCCACTGTGTTGTCCACCTTTACTCCTATGTGGGTTTCCCATGGAATGTCCTGTGTGCTGACCCAGCACATGTCAGAGAGTGTCTCAGTTAGCCCATGGATACATTACATAGGACTGATTAATTGACTAAACGATTTTACTGTGCAGATAGGGGTCAACAACCTGATACAAGAAAGGTAAGCAAGCAAAATTTAAAATACATGTATATCTAAAAAAAAAATATATTATTTCCATATAAACAATTAAAAAAAACTGTAATACCCCTTTAAATTTTTTTAATTTTTTTTTTTATGAAGACAACCCCTGCCTATTTTAGCTACTTGCACATGTGGTCATCGTAGAGGTGAGTCCCTTACTCTGGATCCCCTCTGTAAGAACTGAGAGATGCTCATCGGGGCAGACTTGAGACGTCCTTATATAACATGGACCGATATGTTGCTATCCCACCCCCTTCACTCTACATCCAAGGTGGATTTAGGAAGCTTTTTGGAATAATTATGTTAGTCCAGTATCAGTCAGGATGTGGACAAGTCACCTCATACATCCAACCAGTTTCCCTATGACAACACTGAACCACCGAACTGCCAGACCACAAGGTCAGGAAGTGCCGTCATAAGGACGCAGATCATTGCCTCACTGGGGTCTTCAATGTCTCATAACTCTGCAGAGGGCTGTTATGTAATACCTCTGGGATTCCTCCTTCAGATACGGTTTATCAGGATTTGGTCTTGTGGATTTTTTCACTCACTTATTTTTTTTTTCTCCCACTAGAAATTAAGGTACGAAACCTACGTGAAGCTTTTAGTCCTACGGATGGAGAACGGCTGTGAAGACCTCCAGACCTTAGAGTCTCGCCTTACAGAACCTGATGGAGAGCACGAGAGCTCTGGCCTAAAACGCTCCTACTCCAGCCCCTCGCTGAACCCCGAGAGTTCTGCCATGGAGGTGAAGGTCAAACGTAATATCTCCGAGCGGAGAACGTATCGCAGGATTATCCCCAAGCGCAATAAAAACTTAGTGTGATCGGTGAACCCAACTCAGGACAGAACTTATGCCGGAAAGCCTGCACTTTTCATGGTACCTCACTATGTGCAGCATAAACAGGGACCACTGATTGCCTTTATATCCAATGCGAAGGGAAATCTGACGAGATTGTGCATGGTGTGTCCTTACACAAGAAGGAACTCTAGGAACTCTATGGGATTCTTAACCAGTATTAATGGTAGTGTGTGTGCGCGCAAACGCTAGGGTGTTAACATTAGCTAGAATGGCTTTTTGGTCTAGATCTGTGGATTCATATTTTCATACCTAGGAACTGGGCCCTTCACTAGGCACAGTCAATCTGCACTTCTAGTTTTGGCCACTAGCTGGCGCTGTGGTACAACTAAGCTGAAGAGCTAATGTAGACTTACTGATGAATAGGATTTAAGAAGAAGATTTCCTCTATAACAGAAAAATCACCAGTAATGAAAGCGGTGTCCCAGGAACCAGGGAGTCCCGCAAAGCACCCTAATGACACACAAATTGTCTGTAGGAGAAACTTTGTAATATACTTACCATTCCAAAATTGCATGGATCAGCCTTCGGAGGGCTCTGTCACAGGATGCTCCTCTTCCGAGAATCTTGCTTCCAGCCAAAGCTATGGATGGGACGTTACTTAGGGTCCATTCACAGGTCCGCAATTCTGTTCCGCATTTTGCGGAATCGAATTGCGGACCCATTCATTTCTATGAGGGGATCCGCACTTCCGGGTTCGCAATTCCGTTCCCGAAAAAAATAGAACATGTCCTATTCTTGTCCGCAATTGCGGACAAGATTAGGCATTTCCTATTATAGTGCCGGCGATGTGCGGTCCGCAAAATGCTTAGATCCGCAAAACGCATACGGATGTGTGAAAGGACCCTTACACTGTGGATGGTGCCAGAACTGTTCTTCACCCTGGTGCATGCACAAACCTCACCACACCTGCCATGCGCCAGAGAGAAGAGTAGTTCTGGCCCCATCACAGCGACCATGCCGTTCCCATCCATAGCCCAGGCCAGTAAACTGGTGATGTCGGCGGTAGCTGGATTTTCAGAAACGGAGCGAGTTCCCAAGAGGCCGATCCACGCAAACTTAAGTATATGTGTAAGTGTGTGATGTGTAACTATGGTAGGAGAACCCCTTTAACCTATCCCTTGTTAGTGTGTTATATGGTTTGGTGACCGTATAACATTATAGCTCGAGCTGAAGCAGAAGGTACGGTTGTGTCTCACTCTCAGCTTTAAAGGGATGGTGGTCCCCGACCCAGGATCTTCATCTCTTGTCCAAAGCGGAGAATGGTTCTAAAAAACATATTCTTGCTCTGGAGGACCTCTCCAGTATTACACAGACAACCCATTGATTTGGATGGGCGCTGTGTAATTCTTCCTTTCCCCTGTGGTGGTGCTGCCAGTTATTCCCACAGATTACAGCTGATCGCCAGGAGTCCCAGCAGGAGACACTTTGTGATCTGCTTCTTTTCAAGAGACTCTTCCGCCAAGACATGGACAACCTCTTTAAGATGGTCCTGTCGATAACTGGAACATTTGAGACTATCCGAGGATAAATGAGGGAGGTGTGGGAGATGCCAGTCACTTGTGACGTGGGGTAGCCATGTATAGATGGCACCCTCGCTGGACTGAAGACTGGATCAACCATCCTGAGGTCGCGCCAGGTCATGTTCTCCTCACACATGCTGGTTAATGAGTTTATTTGGTACTATTTCTATGCAAGGACAATTTTTGTTTTTGTTTATAGTTGATGTTTTTTAAGTATTGCAATTCCAATCCGGAGACGTCCGAGCTAGCTGCGCACTCCATGGATGCGGAACAGTTCCGAATTTTGTCTCCTCGGTGTGCACTGTCATTCAGAATTCTCTTTGGATCCCCCTAAAGATGGATTATAGAAGAGCCGCCAGCTCGCCTGCCACGCCCGTTTTATCAAATACTTGCATTCTGCATAAAATAACAATTCGGAAGCAGCTTTTCTCAGAACTCTGCTGTGCTCTGTTATTCCTCTTGGCAATGTATAAATGCATTGGGTGGGTACCATTTCCTTTGTCAATGAGGCGTGTTCCTGCAGTCTGACACTGTCCCATCAGCACTGACCATTTTAGGCTCTGTAAGGACACGCCCTGTTTCATGATTTATTTCATGCATTTCGAGCAGGAATAACGGAGGGACTGCGTTTTAATAAGAGATGCTCCAGGATTGTCATTTCATAGAGGATGCAAGTATTTTACTGAAACAGACATAGCATGATGGTATTCCCGCACATGTTCATGTTCTACCATTGCATAACTTGTGTCCAGCGTTTTCTGTAAAGTTTGTTAGTACGTCGCATGAGAAGTTGCCGTTCCTCGGCCTCCATGTTACCTTCCTCTATAATTGTATGTGCACAATAAGGTCACTTTAGTCTCCAGTGGTTGTGTTTTCAGGGGGCTGCCGATGACACGTATGTTATATTTAAGCCTTTTCTGAGCCTGATCTAAAACCACGGTTCTCGGCCGTCCCGCCAGGTACTGAACTTGAGGTTTTCATATCCGCAGTGGGGCATGGCCTCAATGCCGTCTGCATTTTGCACTGGAAAACCAATAAACCATTTAAATGAGGCTGCTGGTTATTCTGTGTAATGGTTGTGGTGGATTCCTATACTATACTGCCAGATGTACATAAATAATTTTAAAGGGGTTCTGCAGTTTTTTTAAACTAATGATCTATCCTCTGGATAGATCATCAGCTTCTGATCAGCGGGGGTCCGACACCCGGGACCCCTGCCAATCAGCTGTTTGAGAAGGCAGCGTCGCTCCAGCAGCACTGCGGCCTTCTCACGGTTTACCGCGGGCCCAGTGACATCACGACTAGTATATACTGGTCTGGGCGGGGCCAAGCTCCATTCAAGTGAACCGAGCTTAGCCCTACCCAGGCCAGTTGGTACTAGTCGTGACGTCACTGGACCTGAGGGAAACCGACTGCCTTCTCCAACAGTTTATTAGCGGGGGTCCCAGGTGTCGGACCCCTGCTGATCTAATACTGATGATCCAGAGGATAGATCATCAGTTTAAAAGAACTGCAGAACCCCTTTAAGGTCTTTGCGTTGGAAGAGGTTGTCTCATGGATGGCAAAGAACGTGCTTGCAGAGGTGGATGTGGCGCTTTCAGGTATGAAGAGACGCAGCTTCTCCATCGATCAGGCCATGAGACACTATAAGCCTATATTTACACGACCGCGGATCTTGTGTCTCCTGCACTTTCCGCGGGTCCTGTTCTACAAATGCCTATTCTTCTCCACAAAATGGACAAGAATAGGACATGTTCTATCATTCGTGGAACGGCCACACATCCGTCCGCTGTCTACATTTTTTGAATGGGTCCGCGTGCAATCCACAAAATGCAGATCAGACGGGGACTGAAAATCCAGTTGTGCGAATGTAGCCGAAAATGGAAATGCATTGCTTCCGTTGGCAAAAGGTTGCCATCTTTTTGTGATGGGACTGAACCAGAGCTGTTGGATAATCACGCCTTCCACACAGATAACATGTAAGGCTTCGTTCACATCTTCGCCCAGTCATTACGTTCCCCTGTGCCATCTTAGGAAAATGGAATGAAAGCCATAAACTGATGGAGAACCCCACAATGCCCTCCACTGTAATGGGCTCCACTGGGTGTCCGTCATTTTACCGGCCACAATGGTGCAGCGTGCTCTGCTATTTTATCCAATGTTTTTGAGTGAATCTGCAGTGGAGGTCCCTCACAAATGTGATCAAAGCCTAACTCACTAAGGTTTGTCTTTCTCCACATTTTCCTCCTTGCCATGCAAAACAAGTCTGCATCGAAGAAGAAATCCAGAGAAACCTCTCTTTGTATATGACATGTCCAGTTGTTAGACCCCCCCCCACAAACATATCTGCATAGATGTATGAAGTATGGCGGCAGGTTTTATAAGTTTTGCTTAACAGATCTGGTACTCCTGTGAAAGTAAAGCAAAGCCTTGGGGTGTTTGATGGTAATGCTCCTCTCCTATGGTATTTAGGACCTGTTCACATCACGCCTTGGCTCTCTGCTGTCCATATATACACTCACCTAAAGAATTATTAGGAACACCATACTAATACGGTGTTGGACCCCCTTTTGCCTTCAGAACTGCCTTAATTCTACGTGGCACTGATTCAACAAGGTGCTGATAGCATTCTTTAGAAATGTTGGCCCATATTGATAGGATAGCATCTTGCAGTTGATGGAGATTTGAGGGATGCACATCCAGGGCACGAAGCTCCCGTTCCACCACATCCCAAAGATGCTCTACTGGGTTGAGATCTAGTGACTGTGGGGGCCATTTTAGTACAGTAAACTCATTGTCATGTTCAAGAAACCAATTTGAAATGATTTGAGCTTTGTAACATGGTGCATTATCCTGCTGGAAGTAGCCATCAGAGGATGGGTACATGGTGGTCATGAAGGGATGGACATGGTCAGAAACAATGCTCAGGTAGCCCATGGCATTTAAACGATGGCCAATTTGCACTAAGGGGCCTAAAGTGTGCCCAGAAAACATCCCCCACACCATTACACAGTGGTAACAAGGCATGATGGATACATGTTCTCATTCTGTTTACGCCAAATTCGGACTCTACCATTTGAATGTCTCAACAGAAATCGAGACTCATCAGACTAGGCAACATTTTTCCAGTCTTCAACAGTCCAATTTTGGTGAGCTTGTGCAAATTGTAGCCTCTTTTTCCTATTTGTAGTGGAGATGAGTGGTACCTGGTGGGGTCTTCTGCTGTTATAGCCCACCTTTCTTTCCCATTCTGACATTCAGTTTGGAGTTCAGGAGATTGTCTTGACCAGGACCACAACCCTACATGCATTGAAGCAACTGCCATGTGATTGGTTGACTAGATAATCGCATTAATGAGAAATAGAACAGGTGTTCCTAATAATTCTTTAGGTGAGTGTATGTCTGAATGTTTTTTTGTTTGTTTTTTCAAACTTAAAGGGGTTATCTCATCTCGGTCAATGGGGGCATATCGCTAGGCTTATAGGTGAGAGTCGAGAACAGTGCCTCGAAAGCAGTGGAAGGCACGGTGGCCGGTCATGCGCTGTGGAGAATGCTTGGTGGTGACCGGAGTCCTCCAGCCACCACTTTGCGGGGCTCTGTTCCCAATAGAGGTGCGGGTTCCCCTGCAATAAGACAATGGGGGAATATCCTAACTAGTGTTGAGCGAACTTGTGTTTTAAGTTCGGCGTCTAAAGTTCGGGTTCGGGTTATTGAAGTATCCCGTTATGTATTCCACTACCACGGACCATAATGGAATTTAGAATCCATAACGGGATACTTCGATAACCCGAACTTTAGACACTGAACTTAAAACACAAATTCGCTCAACACTAATCCTAACCCCTTTAAATTGGCCAAACGTAGTCTAAAAAAAGTATACTTTAGACCATGTTTGACCGAATTCACGTTGGCTTACTTTTTTAGAGGATAGAATATTGTAAAAGGTTGCCCATAGGCTTAATGCAATAAATTTAGACAAGCCAAAATGACCTACTTTTCACCCCATTCTTACAGTATGTGACAAACATCAGGACAAAACATGATGTGAACAGGGTGACATTCTATAGAAAAGGAGTCCTCCCTGGTCACCAGAGGTCCTCCACCTGAAATCTCTTACAGCAGTCAACACATTTTCCCTGCAGTGACCAGTACAGTGGAAATGTGTTTGTTATTGCCCATTCAGATGAAGGGGCAACTATGAAATATATATAACTGGACCAAGTCCACCAGTGCGGGAAGCGCACTCTACACTCTTCCTAATAGGGTTCACCTATATGACCTAATAAACATATGGACAAAGATGATGGCACTGAGGTAATTTGGATCTTCTGGTAATTCTACTTTGGACTTCCCTGCAGATTTATGTAAGCCACGGTGACCCATCCGGAATTTCCAAAGATTGTACCCAATACAAAATCCACTCTGCTACATCTGCATATCTAGGGATAAGGGGAGATGATTCATAGATATTTGAGTTCAGATATTTTGAGGGTCTTGTTCCTTTTAGGTTCTTCTGTTACTGAGAAGGAAATATTTCCGGTTTTGCAAATGAGGAGTCCAGAAGCTCATTTTCTAGGACGTTTTTTGAGGAAGTGGTTGCATTACGATGGCAAGTGCTAAGAAGTTGCCGGGAATGTGCTCCTTACACAATACCTTGTTGATGTGACGTGGGTATGACTCTTTGCTAACCTCTTAAGCAGCTGAAAGGCACAGAGAAGTGCTGAGGAGTCACGTGAGAGAGCACTTCTGCAGGATCAGACTGTTCTTCATGTTTCCATCACGTGCACTGAACTGTGGGGTGATCAAGGTGCACACTTATCTTTGACATGGTACATTTTGTTTTGACTGTGTTCGCATGCTGCAGATTTGGTGCAAACATTTCTGCAACTTAAAGGAAATGACATTTTCTGTGACCCTTTCATGTTCACATACAGGTATTAGTGTGCAGCAGTCACGTTATGTACAGGCTGCAGTTATGGGCATGTCTACCTTTTCACCCTATTTTTAAAAAATTAATAATTTATGTGCTGATTGATTTGCCAATTTTCTGCCACTGAGCTCCAAATCCTTGTGTAAACTGAAGCAATGAAATGCTTGCTACCTGCAGCCACCACTAGAGGGAGTTTAGGAGCTAATTGCATACTGGTTTATTATTCGGTTTAATGTATAAAGAAAATGCAGTAAGATCCGAGATTTAAGTGTCTGATTGATGGGGTCCAATGGTCAGAGCCCCCCTCTGATCACAAGAACAGGGGTCCTTTGCCCCCCCCTTCATGAATGGAGCGTGTGCTGCAGCTTCATTCAACTCTGAGACTTTTGAAGATGGCTGAGCGCTGTACTTGGCTGTCTCCAGCAGTCCCAAAGAGATGAATAGAGTGGAAACACACATGTATGATATTTGCTCCATTCATATGGACACAGGACCCCCGTTCTCATAAATGGTGGGCTCCCAGCGCTTGGATCGCCATTATTAAGACTCGTATTCTGTGCCGAGGTGATAACATGAACAATATTCTACAATTTTGAAACCAGCACCTGGATCTGAATACTTTTGTATTGGGATGTAATGAAAAATATACCATAGCCACTGAGTTATTCAGTGAAATCTATCTGTATAGCGCCCCCTGCTGTTTGTTGTTTTCCTTATTTCTCTGTCCACGTAAATGCTTAGTTCAATACTTTCTAATGGTCGCCAGCCTATTTTCTGTTAGACGCTGTGGCAGGGAGAGAACTGCAGAAAGGGCACACCTCCTCAGCTGTGATAGGGAGAGAATTACAGCAGAAAGGGCACACCCTCTTAGCTGCCAGCCTAAAAGTCCATTCACACGTCCGTATGTGTTTTGCGGACACTGGCAATGTGCGTTCTGCCATTGGCCATGACTGTACAATGTGATGTCTGATTTTAATATTTTACATTAATCGTGGGACAACATCTTTATCTCCATGGTTTTCCATGGCGCTTAGTATCAGAAAACGGAGATGCAATCCCTGTAAGGGTTCATGCACGCTAATGTATTTTTGGTCCGCATCCGATCCGCATTTTTTGCAAGACTGATGCGGACCGCAAAAACGGCTACTGCCGTGTGCATTAAAAAATGAATTGGCACAGAATTTTGTATGTACTTGGGGTGCGCCCCCATGGGGACTATACGCGGTGGATTTGTGCGTGCTAGCAGATCTGCAGCGTTTCACAATAGCGGTACAGTGAATGAAGTTATAAGAAATCTCATCATCCACTGTGGAAAAAAAAATCTGCAATGACCTGCGGTGCGGCTGCCGGTTGCAATGCTTACGGTGAACTCTTTGATTTTGCAGCAGAAATTTTCCCCCGTGTGACCGTTCCCTGAGATTACTTTCCGTCGGAGGTTTCTTATGCTTTTTTCCCCGTTGATGTTAATTGGTGGAATAAGCTGAAAATAATATAAAAAAATAAAATAAATCTAACGGCTGCTATAAATTATTGCAATGGCAGAAGCATATCATGAAAGCCTGTATGGCGGCACTATATGGATGGCAGAGCCTTAGTTGCGCCACCCTTGTTCTCGGGCTGTGCCTGGTATTGCAGGTCAGCTGCAATGAGGAGCCCTTCATGATGTTACCGCTCCTGAGGCGATCCAGTCATCCATCCCAAGTCTGCGCAAAGTGTCTACAGAGGAAAGACTTGAAGGAGACAAAGGAGGTCTTTGTTTTTGAGCAGTGGAGCGGGTTACACAGCTGCCGGGAAGAACGCATTGGTTATAGGATGTGCGGAGATCTTCACGTAAAGGAGTTCTGGGCACATTACATGCGTCGCCCATCAGTGCCCGCTCTCATGCCTGCTAGAAAGGGTTGCTACAGGAATAATTAGCTGGATTGTAGGATATTTCTGTCCATGCAGCATATCGGGGGGGGGGGGGGGGGGTCACCTGTGTAGATGTGTGACTGCCCAGTGATTGGCGCCATATGTCACCCAACCTTAATTCGGGATTGTTCCTCTTCGTGCTGTATGTCAGGGTTGTAGCGTTGTGGAGGTCTGTCATGTACAAGTAGGGCGGGATATTCCCAGTTCTAGTCTGAAGGGTCCCCAAGGGCCCACCCTTTACCACAGAGAGAGGGCGGACGGAGCAATGATCCTGAAAATTGGCACATCTGTATGATTTGCTTTTTTATTTTCTGCTTCGTGAACTTTTATTTGCAAATCCGGACCCTCTGCACCCACCCCCCACCTTAACCTCCTTATCTTCCCCTCCTGAGACCCCTTTTCGGTGACTGATCGTCCACTCCTTCCAAGATAATCTGTAATTTGGGTTTTGTAAATGAAGGGCTTCGGTTAATGGAGAACATAAGCATCATTATGCATTAGGAAAGCTGGGAAGTAGAGTGTTAAACCGAAGGCACTTCTCCTAACTAGATGAGGGGCAGCCAGGGCGTCATGATCCGGGAGGAGGTAGAATATTCAGCATTTTATAAGGAGTGGGGGGCTCGCTGAATGGTGGGTGTAATGTTTCTGCTTCCTGCTGTTACTGGTTTGATTTATCCCTAATGAGTTCTCAGCACATGAATGATCACAGCTCTCCTAGGAGCCTGCCCCATAATGCCGCATCCTGGGGCTCCCAGACGCCTCCCTGAAGCTGGCGGGATGGATACAGCTCCAGCTGCACCGTACAGCTATATACACAGCTCCCAATCTACCGCTAGTGTATCACAACTGTGCTATAAACACTACATACCGCTATATACACAGCTCTGAATCTACCGCTAGTGTATCACAGTATATAACAGTGCTATATACACAGCTCCCAATCTACCGCTAGTGTATCACAGTATATAACAGTGCTATATACACAGCTCCCAATCTACCGCTAGTGTATCACAACTGTGCTATAAACACTACATACCGCTATAGACACAGCTCTGAATCTACCGCTAGTGTATCACAGTGTATAACAGTGCTATATACACAGCTCCCAATCTACCGCTAGTGTATCACAACTGTGCTATAAACACACTACATACCGCTATATACACAGCTCCCAATCTACCGCTAGTGTATCACAACTGTGCTATAAACACACTACATACCGCTATATACACAGCTCCCAATCTACCGCTAGTGTATCACAACTGTGCTATAAACACACTACATACCGCTATATACACAGCTCCCAATCTACCGCTAGTGTATCACAACTGTGCTATAAACACTACATACCGCTATATACACAGCTCTGAATCTACCGCTAGTGTATCACAGTATATAACAGTGCTATATACACAGCTCTGAATCTACCGCTAGTGTATCACAGTATATAACAGTGCTATATACACAGCTCCCAATCTACCGCTAGTGTATCACAACTGTGCTATAAACACTACATACCGCTATAGACACAGCTCTGAATCTACCGCTAGTGTATCACAGTATATAACAGTGCTATATACACAGCTCCCAATCTACCGCTAGTGTATCACAACTGTGCTATAAACACACTACATACCGCTATATACACAGCTCCCAATCTACCGCTAGTGTATCACAACTGTGCTATAAACACACTACATACCGCTATATACACAGCTCCCAATCTACCGCTAGTGTATCACAACTGTGCTATAAACACACTACATACCGCTATATACACAGCTCCCAATCTACCGCTAGTGTATCACAACTGTGCTATAAACACACTACATACCGCTATATACACAGCTCTGAATCTACCTCTAGTGTATCACAGTATATAACTGTGCTATATACACAGCTCCAAATCTACCGCTAGTGTATCACAACTGTGCTATAAACACACTACATACCGCTATATACACAGCTCCCAATCTACCGCTAGTGTATCACAACTGTGCTATAAACACACTACATACCGCTATATACACAGCTCCCAATCTACCGCTAGTGTATCACAGTATATAACAGTGCTATATACACAGCTCCCAATCTACCGCTAGTGTATCACAACTGTGCTATAAACACACTACATACCGCTATATACACAGCTCCCAATCTACCGCTAGTGTATCACAACTGTGCTATAAACACACTACATACCGCTATATACACAGCTCCCAATCTACCGCTAGTGTATCACAACTGTGCTATAAACGCACTACATACCGCTATATACACAGCTCTGAATCTACCTCTAGTGTATCACAGTATATAACAGTGCTATATACACAGCTCCCAATCTACCGCTAGTGTATCACAACTGTGCTATAAACACACTACATACCGCTATATACACAGCTCCCAATCTACCGCTAGTGTATCACAACTGTGCTATAAACACACTACATACCGCTATATACACAGCTCCCCATCTACCGCTAGTGTATCACAACTGTGCTATAAACACACTACATACCGCTATATACACAGCTCTGAATCTACCTCTAGTGTATCACAGTATATAACTGTGCTATATACACAGCTCCAAATCTACCGCTAGTGTATCACAACTGTGCTATAAACACTACATACCGCTATAGACACAGCTCTGAATCTACCGCTAGTGTATCACAGTGTATAACAGTGCTATATACACAGCTCCCAATCTACCGCTAGTGTATCACAACTGTGCTATAAACACACTACATACCGCTATATACACAGCTCCCAATCTACCGCTAGTGTATCACAACTGTGCTATAAACACACTACATACCGCTATATACACAGCTCTGAATCTACCTCTAGTGTATCACCGCTACATACCGCTATATACACAGCTCCCAATCTACCGCTAGTGTATTACAACTGTGCTATAAACACACTACATACCGCTATATACACAGCTCTGAATCTACCTCTAGTGTATCACCGCTACATACCGCTATATACACAGCTCCAAATCTACCGCTAGTGTATCACAACTGTGCTATAAACACACTACATACCGCTATATACACAGCTCCCAATCTACCGCTAGTGTATCACAACTGTGCTATAAACACACTACATACCGCTATATACACAGCTCCCAATCTACCGCTAGTGTATCACAGTATATAACAGTGCTATATACACAGCTCCCAATCTACCACTAGTGTATCACAACTGTGCTATAAACACACTACATACCGCTATATACACAGCTCTGAATCTACCTCTAGTGTATCACTGCTACATACCGCTATATACACAGCTCCCAATCTACCGCTAGTGTATCACAACTGTGCTATAAACACACTACATACCGCTATATACACAGCTCCCAATCTACCGCTAGTGTATCACAACTGTGCTATAAACGCACTACATACTGCTATATACACAGCTCCGAATCTACCGCTAGTGTATCACAGTATATAACAGTGCTATATACACAGTACCTACCTCTAGTGTACCACAACACCATTATGTACACACTACATACCGCTAGTGTACCACAACACCGCTGTACACCCATCTACTGCCAATGTACCACAACACCACTATATACACACAATATACCGCTAATATACCACAACACCGCTGTACACTCATTTACTGCCAGTGTACCAGAACACTACTATATACACAGTACATACCGCTAGTGTACCACAACATCGCTATAGACACACAATATACCACTAGTGTACCACAACACCGCTGTACACCCATGTACCGCCAGTGTACCATAATACTGCTATATACACACACTACATACCGCTAGTGTACCACAACACCGCTATATACACAGTACCTGCTGCTAGTGTACCACAACACCACTAGTGTACCACAACACTGCTGTACACACAACTCCTAATCTACTGCCAGTGTACCACAACACCGCTATGCACACAGTACCTGCTGCTAGTGTACCACAACACTGCTATATACACACTATATACCGCGAGTGTAACACAACTGTACACACTACATACCGCTAGTATACTACAACACCGCTATATACACAATTCCTAATGCAAAGCTGGCAGGATGGATACAGCTCCAGCTGCACAGTACAGCTATATACACACTACATACCGCAAGCGTATCACAAAAACGCTATATGCACACTACTTACCTCTAGTGTACCACAACACCACTATATACACAGTACCTACTACTTCTTGTGTACCATAACACCACTATATACAGAACTCCTAATCTACTGATAATGTACTAGACTACTATGTACACAGTACCTACTTCTAGTGTACCACAACATCACTATATACTTAGTCCCTACTTCTAGTGTACCACAACATCACTATATACTTAGTCCCTACTTCTAGTGTACCACAACACCACTATATACACAGTACCTACCACTAGTGCACCACGACACTGTTGTTTATACACTACCTTCCACTACTGTAACACCACTATATACACATTACTTACCACCAGTGTGCCACAATACAGCTTAAAATCTACCACTAGTGTACCACAACAGTGCCATATACACAGTACCTACCGCTAGTATACCACAACAGTGCCATATACACAGTACCTACCGCTAGTATACCACAACAGTGCCATATACACAGTACCTACCGCTAGTATACCACAACAGTGCCATATACACAGTACCTACCGCTAGTATATCACAACAGTGCCATATACTTAGTACCTACCGCTAGTATACCACAACAGTGCCATATACACAGTACCTATCGCTAGTATACCACAACAGTGCCATATACACAGTACCTATCGCTAGTATACCACAACAGTGCCATATACACAGTACCTACCGCTAGTATATCACAACAGTGCCATATACACAGTACCTACCGCTAGTATATCACAACAGTGCCATATACACAGTACCTATCGCTAGTATACCACAACAGTGCCATATACACAGTACCTACCGCTAGTATACCACAACAGTGCCATATACACAGTACCTATCGCTAGTATACCACAACAGTGCCATATACACAGTACCTACCGCTAGTATATCACAACAGTGCCATATACACAGTACCTACCGCTAGTATATCACAACAGTGCCATATACACAGTACCTATCGCTAGTATACCACAACACCACTTTATACACAGTACCTACCGCTAGTATACAACAACACTATATACACAGTAACTACTACTAGTGTACCACAACATCGCTATATAAACAGTACCTACTGCTAGTATACCACAACACTATAGTATACACACAGTACCTACCACTAATGCCTTACAGCACCACTCTATACACACTGCTGATTGCTAGTGTACCAGAACACCACTAGATATACTGTATAAAAGACCTATTACTAGTTTACTCCTATAGATATGCCCAGTACACTTCAGCACCACTACATGCTTGATATGTCCACAGTATTGGACTCCCCTCCCCCCCCCCCTTCCCCAATAAATGCAAAAAACACGTTGAGACGCATATTACTGGAAAATCCTTAAATAGGTTTTTCCAGGACTTTGCTATTGATGACCTATGGGATAAGCCATCAACTTCAGCCTAGTGAGGGTCACTCCCGACTTCCCCACCGATCAGCTGACTGAAGGGGCTACGGTGTTCACGACGCTGCATCCTCTTCACTGTTTACATTTTATAGTGGCCCCCCACTTTTTACTGATTTACACCTTTCGCCATTTTTCTAAAAAATGGGTAACAGAGGCCATGGCCTAGGCGGCCTGACAAATGTAAACTTGCACAAAAAATAGACTTAAAGGGATTCTGTCAGCTAATTGAGCCTATAGAGCCGAGGCCATGCGCTGCTAGATCGCCACTAGCACGTCCGCAATATACATTTCCCATAGCTCCGAGTGCTTTTATTCAGTCCATTTTTTTTATATATATATATATATATATATATATATATATGCAAATGAGGCTAGTAAGGAGCCCAAGGGGCTGTTACCAACGTGTCAGGAGCCCAGCACCGCCCGCATCCTCCGAATCTCCTTATTGCTCCCCCGTCACAGAGTTAAAGCGCTGTAATCTTGTGCATGTGCGAGTATGCCGCATGTGAGTGCCGGCATAGTGTTCCTTCAGCCTCAGAGAACGAACTGCGCATGCGCGAGATCACAGCAACTATGTGACATCGGGGGAGCAAGAAGGAGATTCAGAGGATGCGGGCGGTGCTCCTGAAATGGTGGTTTCAGGATCAAATGTATAAAATCGTTTTTTTACTGAATAAAAGCACTGAGAGCTATGGGGAATGTATAGCGGACGTGCTAGTGGCGATCTAACAGCGCATGTCCGCAGCTCTATAGGCTCAAACTAGCTGACCAAATCCCTTTAAATTACACTTGAAATCTATGCCGATAATTATCTAGTATAGATTTCAGCATCTAGCAAACGAGGGGCGACAAAATAATTGAGAGGCATGTGCCGCCGAATAAATTTGGCGCATTTTACACAATTGGACTTTGTCCTAACAACCAACTTCCTCCAAAGTTGAAAAACTAATTGGGAATAGGCTTTTCCCTCCTCTGCCGGACTTGATTGACAGATAAATGCAAACAAGGGGGGACCTGTCAAGCAGAGTGGGGAACAGGTGCACCGTGGACACATCTCCCTGTCCCTTAAACTGTTTTCTCTGAAACGCTGCAGAGACATCTACATCAATCTCCGTCCTGAGGGACCATGGTAGGACTGCATGCTCCCCATGGTTCAGACTACCAACCTGACACCCCCAGCAATCGGCTGTTGTTCAGTAGCTCTGAAGCTAAAACGACTCACCTCCATTGTGTAGTAGACACTGCCGAATACTGTAGCGCTACCCCCATTCAGTGCGAGCAGGGTTGCAGTAAGCAGCTCCATCCACCACCCAATGCATAGAGCTGTGTCGGTCCAACAACAGCTGACTGGTGGGGCTGTAAGGTGCCAGACACCCTCCGATCAGATGGCGATGTCCTATCCTTAAACTGGCCATACACATAAGATTAAAGTCGTCCGAAATGACCAATTTCGGATGTTTCATTTGACAAGTGTTTGGGGAAAAAAAAAATATTGCAGACTTTTATCTTCCTAAAATGTACCGTATTTAGCCACGCTGGAAAATGTTGCCCATCGTCAGACAACATCACACGTGTATGACATCATCCACCAAATGAAACCGACCATTTGTCTTTGTGCTGATGGAGCGGGGAGCCATGTTGCCAATTGGATAGCTCCATGGACGGCTGTTCATTCTCTCACGTCTTATGTCAGGCTTGAGTAAGGATTACCCTAATCATCTGGACCCTCCTGATGAAGTCTCCATTATCCCCGCAGACCAGGAGCCATATTTTATCATGCTTATTTTATTTAAAATATTTTTATCTTACAAATATTTTCTGTACATTGCGTTTATCGCTCCCTTATTTACACAGACCGTCCGGGTGGAGAAAGTCCTGTAGTGCTTACGGAGGAGCACCGTCCCCTGTATATCCCTGTGGTCCTCTGGGCAGATCCCTGTGTTGGTGGCAAGTTGGAACGATGAGATCCCAATTTTATTGCAGACTGAAAGTTCAAACACAGATTTTGCCCGACCCCAGGCTTGAGGTAAACATGTATACAGGTATAAAACCATCCCTGTTTTTGTTAATTTGTTGCTTTTTTTTTTTTTTTTTATACATCAAATGTGGAAATTTTTGGAAACAAAAAATTCCTTTAGCATCTGCTTTCCATTCTCGCAGTCGGAATAATTCATACTTCTCCCTGCAGGCAGATTGCTTACGTATATGTGCGACCACCTAGTATGTTACATTTTTTATAGTTATGTTTTCCAGGTCATATATAAATAAAATCTACATAAAAATGGAGAAACTGTGTGAAGGTTTTGCTCTGTTTATACGTTCCTGGTCCTGAATCTTCTATAACCCAGAGCTGGATTCATCGTTCTATATGAGGACTATACACATTAAATGAAAACCGTAATTCAGCCGGACTGGGCGTCTACCTAATGGGTTTCGGGGTGTTCTGACTCTCCCCTGATGTTAAAGGGGTTGTCTCATCATGGACAATGGGGGCCTATTGCTAGGATATGCCCCCATTGTCTTATAGGTGCGGGTCCCACCTATATCAAGAACAGAGCCCCAAAAGTGAAGAAGGGTGCACTGCGCATGCGCAGCAGCCCTCCATTCATTTTCTATGGGGCCGGCGAAAATAGCCGAGCGCTGGCTTATCTATTTCCGTCAGCCTCATGGAAATGAATGGGAGTGGGGACCGCGCATGCGCGGTACGCTCCCATTCACTTCTATGGGGAGCCAGATTGGTGGTGGCAGGACTGGAGTCCTCCAGCCACCACCTTGCCGGGCTCTGTTCTTGATATAGCTGTGGGTCCCAGTGGTGGGACCCGCACCTATAAGACAATGGGGGCATATCCTAGTGATATGCCCCCATTGTCCATGATGAGACAACCCCTTTAAGGCCTCTTTCACACTGTCAGTATTTTGCATCAGTATTTGATCAGTATTTGTAAGCCAAAAGCAGGAGTGGGTTCAAAACACAGAGGTACAAATTATTTCCATGATATTTTATCTCTGCTTTCGACCCAACTCCTGGATTTGGCTTACAATTAATCAAATACTGATGCTAAATACTGACCGTGTGAAAGAGGCCTAAGGGAAAGACTGGTCCAGCATTTTGAATTTCAGCTTGTTAAGTCCTTTTATTCTCAAGGGAGATAAGCCACCACAGAAGCCAAGCCAAGCTGTAAGTGGCTTGCTAGTTGACAATCTGTTGACTGATTTCAATAGCAACTAGCAGAATTGTGAATTCAGCTCTGGACTATAAAACAGAATATAACTTAGGATCAGCATGAAATATGTGACACAAATGTAGATTGTAACTTTATATACTCTAACATGGTGCTTAGTGGTGAACATAGGCTGTAATGCTGTGTTATTGAAGCATCGGTCTATGGCATACACACTGACATTGTGACATTTCCTGTATATCTGGATCATTTGTATGGTCATTTAGCCAGCGTAGCTACTGTATGTCTATTTTATAACGTGAAAGACCTTGTACCAAACGTATGCAATCACACTTGTCTTCCCTGCTTTGCTCCAAAGTAGTAGTTATACATCAGAAGATAAAGTCCATGTTGTTGGCTTGAAATGCGTTGGTTTCACTGTCATGATTAAGTACCAGGCTGCTCTCGAGAAGCCTGCCTATGTTGAAGGTGCTACAAGAGTGGCATCTATGGACACTACAGGAGGTCATACGCCCCAGCGGTTGTTGGGGGTGGTGCGGTTCTTGCGGTAGAGCTGTAGTAGTAGGGAGAACCTGGAAAGTGAATGGGATAGGTGTTAATAAGGTAGTCCAGTCCACATCATATCAAGACTGGAAGTTGAGTGGTGATTAGCGTGCACAATATTAACTTCTACAGCAACTATAATGAATACATTGGAAATTTCACTGGGAGGTTGTATAGATAAAGTAGAAAATGACATCTGTAGAGGTCCATGAGCTTAGAAGCTCCACCGAAAGCCCAAACTGAAAGGGCTTGGACACGTCGGAATCATAGACCACGCTGGTGATGCCTTCTAAATAGGTTCATGTGACATATTAGAAGATGAAATTCCCCTTCATGTTGAATGTAGCTGACAGCGCCGTCTAAACAAGGACTTAGATACTTAGAGCCATTGAAAATCTGTCCTACCACCTGGACCGTCTACGTGTCATCTCACAGTGGCTTTCTTCAGTTCAGTTTTGTCCCCATTGGCAATGAATGGGGGCAAAACGGAAGCGTTTTCTTCCGCTATTGAGATTCTATGACGGATCTCAATAGCGGAATTGAAAACGCTAATTTGAAAGTAGCCTTACTGTGGAGTACTGCTAGTGCACCAATCAGTGGACCTCTCAGCTCTCCCCAATATCTATTCAAGTAAATACTTGCATTGTTCACTTCTCCTTTCTCTGTCTCCGATCCAGCACCACCCTAAACCACACCCACTAGTTTATAGCCCCTCCCACCCAGTTACACAGACACTCCCCTATCACTGTCCTTAGCAACACCCAGCTAGTAACATAGACACTCCCCACGCCTATGGACACAGCATCAGAAGAAAATAAGAAACAGCTGAATGGACATGGTCATGTGACCACAGCCCGAAACGGGAGCAATAAATATTTTATAGAATATGGATGCAACCTGGAAAATTGGTTGTCGGGAATTATAGACAAAGGACTATTCCCCTGCCCCCCTCCCCCCCCCCCCCTCCCAAGAAACAGAACCACTTTAAATCATGGGTTGTGTGTGGTATTGCATCTCAGCCCTATTTATTTCAAAGTGGTGAGATGTAATACCAAACACAGTCCACGGTGGCGCTGTTCAAAAAAAAAAGGCAAGTACCTTTCTAAAGAAAAAATGCTGGTAAATGAATTTGTTGTTGTGATGTGTCTCTTTTTCTACCTAGCAGCTCCCGCTGACTCATTGGGGGACATTTATCAATAATGGCATAATTTGTGCCAAAAAAATACTAACATTACAAATCAAAAGTGGTCTTTTGTTTCACCTCATATATCAAAAGATGCACAGCACTTTCAAAATGGGACTTTTTAAAATATAAACTTTATTATTCGCCTATTTCTCTTGATTTGTGACATTTTAATGCCAATAGCACGAAAATGCAACTTTTTTAAACAGAAATGCGCCATTTAAGCCAACCCTGCCGGACCACACTTACCCCTTTTGAAGCATACTTGTGACATTTCCACTGGTAAAGGGCTCGTTCACACGAACGTGTGAAGCCCGTGCCGTGGACCTCAAATTGCGGTCTGCAATGCACGGGCACTGTCCGTGGGGCAGGCGCATGGGAATCGCAGACCCATTCACTTGAATGGGTCCGCGATCCTTCCGTTCCGCAAAAAGATAGAGCAAGTTCTATCTTTTTGCGGTGCGGAAGCAAGGAACGGAACCCCAGAAAGCACTCCGTAGTGCTTCCGTAGTGTTCCGTTCCGTTCTTCCGTTCCCCATCTCTGGATTTGCGGACCCATTGAAATGAATGGGTCCGCATCCGTGATGCGGAATGACCATGGAACAGTGCCCATGTATTGCGGATCCGCAAATGCGGTCCGCAATATGGCAACGGGCATCACATGTTTGTGTGAACGAGCCCGAATTGGGATTTTTGTCTCAGACGAGGGGAGTTTTTGTCATAGTTTCGTTTTTGTTGAATGACAATTTACTGACAAACAGCGCTGTTTAGCCCATTTCTATCGTCCTGCTTTATTACTTACCTATCACTTGTTCCCACCTCGAGTTGGTTTTTCTTTTCATAAATGTGACTTTTTTGATAAAAAGTTGCATTTTTCTGCCATAAATGCGACTTTTTACACGAACCACCACCACATAAGCTGGCTTAATAGTTTGCAATAATTTGAGCCATTTCTGCCGATAAGTGGATGATAAATGAGGCGTAATATGCGCCAATTTGATAGCCCCGCCCACTTAGACATTTATAACTCATTTTTGGCCTGATGCATTCTTTATGGTGGAAATTCTGGAGAAAAGAGTTGATGTATTTGGCGCAAATCAAAATGCCATTCTTTTTGGCGCATTTCACGTCATAATTCTGTCCCCCATAGTGTTGGTGCAATCCTCCCAGCCTCCTCCTAATTACAGGTGAAGTGGTGAGCAATGGCTGCTGCAAGCGGCCAACGATGTCGAGAGTGATTGTACACGGCTTAAAACAATATCTCTTTTGTGAATGAGTGCAAAGAAAATCCTATTATATTTAATGTACTCACTTAGTAGGCTGGAGCCGGGGAACCGCCAACTGTCTCCATATGCTGCGTAGGCCCCATGGCTATAAGTATTACCGGAGTAATCGCTTCCTGCTGAGAGAACAAGAACTGTCAGGTCAGATGGAACAAAAGTACTAACATCTCACATCTTCATAGCCCGCTCCTGCACACCGCGAACATCCAGCCCTCCGCAAATTATTACCCCATACAGAATCAGATGTGACCATCTACAAAGATGGAGCACCTCTCTATCCCCCCCATCATTTACAGGCTATAGCCAGGATGGAGGCGCCCATACTAACTAAATTAGATTTATAATATACCCGCCATGTCGCTTGCTGCACAACTATCACCATTTTATTAAATTATTGCATCAACCCAGATCCTACCAGAATGACTCCTAAATTTATGGAAGTGAATACATCAGGGGGATGCATATAAAAGAGGTTTTACAGGACTGGAAAAATGTGGCTGCAATGCCAGACACAACCTGCGGAAAGCGGTGGTGTTGTTTTTAGAAGAAAGCAGCCATTTTTGTGGTTGTCCCTGGACCTGAATATATTTGTTTTTGCATGTAATTAAAAATTCATTGTAGCCGCTGAGATATTCAAGAAAATGTATCTGTATAGCGCCACCTGCTGATTGTTTTTTCCTCATCTCTCTGTCCACCTTAGGACACACATGCTCAGTTCCATCCTTCAACTGGCACCAGTCATATCTACTACTGTTAGAAGATGTGAGATGTGACAATTACAGGACACTCCCTCTGAGCTGTGATAGGGAGAAAGCTGCAGCAGAAAGGATACACCCCTGAGCTGCCAGTTTGAAATTGCTCCAATAGCTTTGCCAGATCTATGAATGAGGAGATCTCTAGATCCATGTGAGGTACAGGGCTGGTTCTAGCTTTGTTAGAAAGAGATTGTCATGTACTATATGATGTCTGATTTTTCATTTTAATAACCACTTCAAGTATCACAGAGGCCAAATTACGAAGATACTAAGAGAATCTTATATTTGCTTCATTTTCAGATTTTTAAATCTGAGTTGGGTTTGGTTTATGGCCACAGAGTGCCAATTGTGGGCAGAGTTTGGCATTTGGGTCAGCATGCATGTGTTCTAGTTGGAGAAATCGGAGAAAGTCTCTGTCGGACAACTCTGGCGGTGACTTATCTCCCCTGAATGCTAGAGAACATGGACATGTTGAAAGTCAACATCCCCAGGGGCGGACTGGCGATAGACCCTACTGGGAAATTTCCTGGTGGGCCGATGCCCGGAGGGCCACCTAAGTCCTCCTCTTGGAAACCAGCCGGTACATAAAGATCTGATGCTTTCAGCATTAATTAATTTAGGCAGTATTTTGTGCTGCACTGTGGTATCTGGGGCCATTTTTAGTTTCTTTTCTAGGTTCACTCCCCAGTCCGCCAGGGGTGGGTTGGCCATAGACCCTACAGGGAAATTTCCCCGTGGTCCAATGCCCAGGGGGCCACTCAAGCCCTCTTGATGGCCACAGGCCAGGTACATAATGATCTGATGCTCAACGGCCGCAGGTGTCCTCCTGAACTCAACTGTATTACCATCCTCATGGCGGTTGTACAGTTGAATACTGTGGCCTGGGTGGCAGTATTTTGTGCGGCACTGCAGTATTTGGTTCTGCTGGGGCGGTATTCTGTTCTGCACGGTATTGCAGGCCCTGCCTACTTCAGTTGTCCCCTCTTACTTGTTTTGGTCCATCTTCTGTCAATTTGAACCCACCTACAAAATGGGGCCACTTTAAGTTCCCAATCCGCCCCTGAACATCCCCATCCTTCTTTTCCCCCAACATCTGTCTTCGTAGGAGTCTCGGGACACCCCCGTACCTTGCAAATTAGATGTTTAGCAACTCCATGGGTTCATATCTTATGTATGGTCAGCTTAAGACTGGCCATACACAATACTATCTTTTGACCTAGTGGGTTTACTAGGCAGAGAAATCCATTTGGTAGGGTGACCACCAGATACGTTGATTTTCCAACATCTAGTCATCTTACAATGACCCGTTCCATCCCTTCTTGCTCCGGTAGAGCCCTGTGCATAGAAGGGACCCTAAGAATGGAAGGCATCTCCCGGACCCTAGGTGTCAGTGAGACCTCTTGCCCTCGACTTTACACAGTGCGGTGTCTGAACCTCGCAGACGGTGCATGGTCGTGCCAGTCTGCAGGTTAGATGAAATGAGTAAACGAGTCCCAGGCCTGACATTATTATCCAAGCATTTCGGAGGCGTTCTTTATTCCCGCTACTGGATCATTTGCCCGCTTTGTAGCATGTATGGGCATGTAGATTACAGGCTGTTGGGAACAAATCCGTCTCTCGCACACACAGTTAAAATATAACTGCTCTTTTTTATTTATCTTGACCAATCTCATTTCACGCTCCAGGAGAGGAAGGAGGGTGTGCACGCGGGTGTGGGGAGGGGGGCAGAAGTACTTTATATTTTTAACGCTGCATTAAGCGCGTCTCCGTGGTAACACAGTAACACGCTGGCTCAGCAGGTTCCGGAGCTGTGAGCTGAGTGGGTGAGGGACCTGGGGTTCTGCATTTCTCTTTTCATTTAAATGTACCTGTAAAGGTCAACCCCCTCCAAAAACAAAATTTATAAACTGTGCAGTCTCGGACAGGTTTACACATATGTCTTATCCATGGGAACACATTAACAGCACTGGGAAGCGACACAGTAGAGGAATGGGATCCAAATAGAACCAAGCCTTTTGGATCTGCAATAAACCCCTTATTAACATTAAAGTCAATGGATGACAGATTGGGGCAAGCGATGCACAAAAAGCAACCATTAGCATCACAGATTTACAGTCATCTATTCTGTCCCTACGAAGGAAAATATGGCAGTTGGGACCCTTTTTTTTTTTTTTTTTTTTTGGGCATCTCACCTTTACCTTAATTTTGCCTTATTGATTTGACGCTCTCTAGTTTAAAGGAGGCCATACACCATAGGTTATCAAGTAAAAGGCCATACACCAAGGGATTATCCAGTAAAATATATTTATGACTTATCCTCAGGATAGATCATCAGTATCAGATCTGCGGGGGTGCAACACCTGGGGCCCCTGCCGATCAGCTGTTAGAAGAGGCCTTGACCGCTGCAGCCTCTTCCTAGGCCATCCCTGTACATCAGTCACATGGGCGCAGCTCAGCCACATTCAAGTCAGTGGGGCTGAGCTGCAATACCAAGCACAGCCACAATACGATGTATGGCGCTGTGCTTGGAAAGCTTCCGGGAGCCTGCATCGTTCACCAGAGCTCCAGTGAGTGCCGCGGCTCCCAGAAATAGCTGATCGGCGGATGTGCCGGTACTTGGACCCCCGGCGATGTGATAATGATGACCTATCCTGAGCATAAGTCATCATTATCTTTTCCAGGATAACCCCTTAAAATAGCTGTCAGTCTAAGGCCTCATGCACACGACCGTTGTGTGTTTTGCGGTCCGCAAACTGCGGATCCGCAAAACACGGATGGCGTCCGTGTGCTTTCCGCGATTTGCGGACAACCAATGATATAACTGCCTATTCTTGTCCGCAAAACAGACAAGAATAGGACAAGTTATATTTTTTGGGCGGACCACGGAACAGAGCAACGGATGCGGACAGCACACAGAGTGCTGTCTGCATCTTTTACGGCCCCATTGAAGTGAATAGGTCCGCATCCAAGCCGCAAAAATTATGTGGACCAAAACAACGGCCGTGTGCATGAGGCCTAACGCTCCTTCAGTCAGCAATTATTCCTCCTGACACCCCCAGTCCCCCATTACACATACACACTCGTTTTGGCCAAAGATGCATGTGTTCTGAATGGGTAGAAAGCAGTAAGCCCCTGCCAGACGGCTTATCCCCCCTGAGAAAACAAGATCAGGCTTGTCAAATTCAGCATGCCTGATCCTTCTTTCCTACGACATCATCTGTCGGGGAAGAATTGGGACACACCCATACATCTCGAACCGTTGGTCGGCCTTGTTAGTTAGTGTTGAGCGAACCATAGTTTGCAAAGTGGACTTCGATCTGAATTTCAGGAAAAATTTAATTCGCCGTGGTAACGAATTGGTTTTACCTGAAACGGCGGTAAAAATAAATAAAATCCTACTTGCCTTATCAATTTGAGCACGAAGAGGCCGAAGTGGCCATCTTGCTTGAAGATCCCGAGCGAAATCTTGTGTGCGGTGACATATGACGTCACCATGTCGCCCAATGTGGTGACGTCATTATGTGCCTCGCTGGATCTTGAAGCAAGATGGCCGCGGCGGCCCCTTCACAATGAAATGTATGAGGTAAGTATGATTTAACCATTTTTTTTATTAGCTTTGGTATGGATCTTAGATGGCGCGATCAACGATGAACGCAGCATCTGAGGGGTTCAATGATGGGGGGTCATTACACCCGCTATTCACAAAAAAATCTGTTTCGTGATGAAGTAATTCGTCACAAAGCAAATTTTATTTTTTTATTTAACAAAGCCGCTGAATCGAATTTTAGAGAACTTCGCTCATCTCTAATGTTAGTAATTAGGCATTGGTACCATATTACTCTGAAACCTTGGCCAATGCTTCAGCTTCATAAGACCACAACTGTCTATATCAGGGATGCCCAACCTGCGGCCCTCCAGCTGTTGAAAAACTACAACTCCCACCATGCCCTGCTGTAGGCTGTCCAGGTATGCTGGGAATTGTAGTTTTGCAACAGCTGGAGGGCCGCAGGTTGGGCATTTCTGGTCTATATTACAGGTAATAGCTATACAGGGCAGCGTGAGGTTGATTTACTTACCCGCGACCATTCCAGCAATTGCAGATGAGGCATAGTTTCCTTGCCCACTGGGTATGTGCGGAGGGTAACCTGGCAATGTGGATCCTACAACATCGCGTCCTGTTAAGGAATTGAAAGTGATCAATATGACGATACCCCCAATCACGGTAAGCAGATTGCTAGGCCTCCTGGAGGGACAGTACAGGTTAGAAGGTGGACACTGGACCCCGGCGTGTGGCTGTAGGCACAAGGATATAGGTCTATGCAGGGGATTCGGAGCTCAGGAAAACAACCAAAGTACCAACGGCTATAAAGATTTCTTCTGAAATGAATCGGCACAGAATTTTGGACCTAAAAATGATGTGGCGCTAAACGATGGAGATGTACTTAGAAGGACGTAATACGGCTGCATTTTAATGTTAGCCTTGTGGCCACAAGTCCTGGACCTCTGTGGGATCTAGATTCAGTTCAGAAGAAATGCACACGGTTCCGTACAGACAGATGTTAAATGAGGCTATATTCCGTATAGTTTAACAAAAGTCCTGAATTTGCAGGGATTGTCCCTATTTTTCAGAGGCTTGAACGTATAGTGAATAGCTGCACAATGTTCTAATATACTATGGGTCGGAGTACCTCAGCCTTTGTTTTTCAGTCGCACTATAAGGCCTCATGCACACGGCCGTTTTCCGTGGCCGAGAGCGGACCGTGGAAACCCGGCCGGGATTCCTCCTGACAGCATGAGCGCACGGCGTCATTGGTTGCTATGACGCCGTGCGCTTCATGCAGCCGCTCCTGTACAGTAATACACTAGTATAGTGTATTACTGTACAGGAGCGGCTGCATGAAGCGCACGGCGTCATAGCAACCAATCCTAGTGTATTACTGTACAGGAGCGGCTGCATGAAGCGCATGGCGTCATAGCAACCAATCCTAGTGTATTACTGTACAGGAGCGGCTGCATGAAGCGCATGGCGTCATAGCAACCAATCCTAGTGTATTACTGTACAGGAGCGGCTGCATGAAGCGCACGGCGTCATAGCAACCAATCCTAGTGTATTACTGTACAGGAGCGGCTGCATGAAGCGCACGGCGTCATAGCAACCAATCCTAGTGTATTACTGTACAGGAGCGGCTGCATAAAAGCGCACAGCGTCATAGCAACCAATGACGCCGTGCGCTCATGCTGTCAGGAGGAATCCCGGCCGGGTTTCCACGGTCCGCTCTCGGCCGCGGAACACGGCCGTGTGCATGAGGCCTAAGGGTACTTTCACACTTGCATTAGAGGATTCCGTCGCCGGAACTGGCTTGCGGATCCGGAAATCCGTATGCAAACGGATAGCATTTGTTTCCGGCTGACAAATGCATTGAAATACCGGATCCGTCTCTCAGGTGTCATCCGGATCCGGTATTTTTTTTTTGTTGCATTTTTAAAGGTCTGAGCATGCGCAGACTGGGAAACCGGATCCGTTTTTCCGGAACACTTTGTACCAGATCCGGAATTTAATACATTTCAATAGAAATGTCCGGCAAGGGCTCCGGAATTTTGGCCGGAGAAAATACCGCAGCATGCTGCGGTATTTTCTCTGGCCAAATACCGTAAGAGTGACTGAACTGACGACATCCTGAGGCATACTGAACGGAATGTTTTCCATTCAGAATGCATTAGGATAAAACGAATGCTTTTTTTCTGGTATTGAGCCCCTAGGACGGAACTCAATACCGGAAAACTTTAACGCCAGTGTGAAAGTAGCCTAACAAATGAAAGCTGCGCTATTGGTTGCTATAAGCGGAAACGATAGTTTTTTTTTCAGACATTTTTATAAATCACCCCAAATGTTTAATTTCTTTATCATTTTCAGGATCTCTGTTTCTTTCATTTAAAGGGGGAGCAGTGTAATAATAACTATAAAAAGCGGGCAACCCCTTTAAGAGACAACATGTGCCTTTGCGGCAGGGGCATAACTATAAATCATGGAGCCTCAACCACCTACTAGTGTAAGAACATTAAACTGCAGCTCATGCACACAAATTTATTTTGCTTCCGTGTCCATTATGTGTTTTTTGCGGCCCGTATGCGGAACCATTCACTTCAATGGGACCCCAAAAAAACTGAAATTACTCAGTGTGCATTCTGTTTCCGTATGTCCATCCTGCAGGCAGAACATGTCTTATTATTGTCCGCATTACGGACAAGGAAAGAACTGTTCTATTTGTTCTGTTCTGCAAAATACGGATTGCACACGGACGTCCGTATTTTTTGAGGATCTGTGTTTTGCAGAAAATACATACGGTTGTGTGCATGAGCCCTAAGTAGCAATAATAAAAGTATGTACGGTATAATGGCACGATATATAAAAAACCTGCATTATAGAAAAAAGCCACCATATTGTTCTTCTACCTGATATCAGATAGGAACTTTTTACATATTATAAATGTTTCCATTCACTGACCACAAGCACAGCTCTTAAAAATTGTGATGCAGTAATATAAAAAATGAGATGCATAACTATTCCTTAGGCCTCTTTCACGCGAGCGAGTTTTCCGTCCGAATGCGATGTGCGTAGTGACCCATTCATATCAATGGGCCTGTTTATCGCGCATCGTCTTTGCGCTCGTAGCATGTTCTATATTGTACGTTGTTTACGCAGGTCTAGCGCCATAAAAGTGAATGGGGCTTGGGGGGGGGAAACGGATGCAATGCGTTTTTCACTGATGGTTGCTAGGAGATGTATTCTTCCATGAACGGAAGGCTGCTCTGGCACAAATGCAGCCTTCTCTTCAAACAGCTGATCGGCGGGCATCCCGGGTGTCAAACCCCCGCCAATCTGATATTGATGACCTCTTCAAATTCCGGAAAAACACCTTTCAGTTTTTTTGGGTCAAAAATGCATGCTATGCGGACAGAAAAAAAAACCGAAAAGCTAAATGCAATCGACGGTCGCATTTGACACAATGGGGTAGATTTATCACAAAAGTGGCTTACTTGTCCATAGCAACTAATCAGATTCCACCTTTCTTTTTTAAGAGCTTCTCTGGAAAATGAAAGGTGGAATCTGATTGGTTGCTATGGACAAGTAAGGCTGCTTTCACACTGGCGTTTTAGTTTTGCGGTATTGAGATCCGTCATAGGGGCTCAATACCGGAAAAAAATGCTTCAATTTTGTCCCCATTCATTGTCAAACGGAATGCTCCAAAATGCATTCCGTTCGGTTTAGTTGCGTTCCCAGACCGGAGAGCAAACCGCAACAGTTTGCTTTCCGTCCTGGGATGCGGAGCAAGATGGATCCGGCATGACCCTCAATGCAAGTCAATGGGGACGGATCCGTTTTCTCAGACACAATCTGCCACAATGGAAAACGGATCCGTCCCCCACTGACTTTCAATGGAGTTCATGACGGATCCGTCTTGGCAATGTTAAAGATAATACAACCGGATCCGTTCATAACGGATGCAGACGGTTGTATTATCAGTAACGGAAGCGTTTTTTCTGAACCCTACCGGATCCAGCAAAAACGCTAGTGTGAAAGTAGCCTAAGTTTTCCTTTGCACCAGTTTGATAAATCTCCATCGCTCTTGTGAAAGAGGCCGTATTCAGTAAATAAGCTTTAGGCGAGCGAGTTTCACGTGCAGGTGCTGATCCATTAACGTTTTCAGTGCGGTTCGCTATATTAATGAATTTCACTTCGGATTTATCAGTGCAATAAGTCACAATATTAGGCCTCTTGCACACAAACTTTTTTTTCCCGTTTGTGTTCCGTATAGAGAACCATTCATTTCAATGGGTCCGCAAAAAAAAACGGAATGTACTCCGTATGCATTCCGTTTCCGCATTTCCGTTTTTCCGTTCAAAGATAGAACATGTCTTATCATTGTCCGCATAACGGACAAGGATAGGACTGTTCTATCAGGGGCCAGCTGTTCCATTCTGCAAAAAACGGAATGCACATGGATGTAATCCGTATTTTTTGCGAATCTGTTTTTGTGGACCCGCAAAATAGTGAAAAAGTCATACGGTCGCGTGCAATAGGCCTTACTCCGGTGGGGCAGGTTTATAGCAAACTGGAGTAGCAGTACTAGACAAAACTAGGCTAGGGCTACGTGACGACACGTGTCCCAGAAATGTCTGCAACTTGCTGTTGACTGTTTTATAGCTGTGAGTTGGCTGTGAAAACGAAGGTGAATCGCGCGTCATGCGTGACTTTTAGTGAAGTCAATGGAGTAAATGTCACTTGTGACTTGCAACTAGCAACACAAAATTCAACATGTCTGAATTTTTTGCAACTGTCACAGCGACACCATTGCCATCCATTATATGAAATGTCGCCGTGTTGCCGTGTAACCCTAGCCATGTGACATTTAATAAATTTGTCGCAAAGTACGGCAACACAGACTGAAGCAAAACAGATTTCAAATATTCCCCTCGTAATAAATTCCTCCCAGTGGCGTTATGCACATTGGAATTTTTTCTCGTGCAATTCGCCTGTGCGTGAAAAAAATGCAGCATGTTCTACCTTTTGCATTTTTCACGCAAGAAGGGACCCATATTAGAAATGATTCTGCATGAAAAATGCAACCACATGTAGGGCAAGTGTTTTGTTGCATTTTTCACGCAGTGCATCCCCATTCAAGTCAAGAGATCAGTGAAAAAAAACGATGGTTAGGGCTCGTGTGGAGCCCGTGCTGTGGACCGCAAATTGCACGGGCACCGTCCGCCGGGCAGGCGCAGGGGGATCGCAGACCCATTAACTTGAATGGGTCCGCGATCCTTGCGTTACGCAAAAAGATAGAGCAAGTTCTATCTTTTTGCGGTGCGGAAGCGCGGAACGGAACCCCAGAAAGCACTCCGTAGTGTTCCGTTACGTCCTTCCGTTCCGCATCTCTGGATTTGCGGACCCATTGAAATGAACGGTGCCCGTGCAAATGCGGTCCGCAGTACGGCAACGGGCAGCACACATTCGTGTGAACGAGCCCATACTAAGAGATTCAGTTTTCCATGACATCAGCATGAAAAAAAAAAAAACTTAAAGGGATTCTCCGTGTTTTTATTATTGATGGCCTATCCTCAGCATACGTCATCAATATCAGATCGGCGGGGGTCCGACAACCGCCCCCCCCCCCCCCCCGATCAGCTGTACAAAGGGAAGGTGCACGCAGTGTGCACGTGCCGTCTCCCTTCTCTCTTCCCGCTCGCTGCTGCTATGTCTATAAAGAGAAGGAAGAGAGAAAGGATACGTCTTCCCTTCATACAGCTGATTGGCGGGGGTGTCGGACCCCCACCGATCTGATATTGATGATCTATCCTGAGGATAGATCACCAATATTAAAAGCCTGGACAACCCCTTTAAAAGAACTGCAGAAAATACTGGAGCAAAACTGAGAGAAAACATCAGAACTAGAGCTCATGCACACGACCGTTCTGGCACTGCATCACGGATTCGGACCCATTCACTTGAATGTCGGTGCGGAAAGTAGGCTTCCGTGTGATTTCTGTCCGTTCCTCTGCACTGCAAAAAAGTAGTGCACTACTTTTTTGCGGTGCAGACAGTGGACCACATTCAAGTGAATGGGTCCGTGATCCGCATGCGGCGACCATACGGTCGGTGCCCATGCATTGCGAACCGCAATTTGCGGTCCGCAGCATGGGCCTGGCCGGCACATGGTCGTGTGCATGAGCCCCTAGTGTCCATGAGCCCTTAGTTACATCTAAAGCCTATAGTCATACCTGCGACTGTCTGACTGGTGAACTGTCCATACACAGAGGCAGCATGGGAAAATGCACTGAAAGTCGGAGCAGCAACCGCTGACCCGATGGGCTGCAGGTCCAGGAAGGTGGGACTATATAGCGATGGCGGGGTGGAGCTAGCACTGGAGCTATCTGATATCTCTTGTTTAATGGTGAATGATGAGAGTTCTACAATGGAGGAATGAAATGAAAACTTTAAAATGAAGAAAACATGAAACGTGATGGGATAAGTAGATGTGGCGGATTGTCACCTGAAGTTTACAAGACCTTATTTAAAAGGACTTTGAGTTTGAGAGAGACATGATGAGATCCTGTCATAGTACTGTGCATGCATTGCGCAGTAGGTGCTAAGAGTACCTCCATGCATGGCGTTAATGTCTCCAGTGCCCATTGCTTCCAAGGCCCCAAAGACAGTTCACTTATACAGGACACCATGTCCAATTTAAAGGGGTTGTTAGAAAGTCCTTTTTTTGTTACAAGGGTCTCTGGACAATAAAGGTCCCTTTATACAAGCCAATGATCGGGGTAATTATCGGGAAGCAGTGTTCCTAGGAATGCTCGTTCCTGATAATTGCCCTGTGTAAAAGTGCCACCAATCTACTGACGGACAAGCTCATTCATCGGGTGAAAGTATTGCTGATGTAGTCACCTAAATCATACTTTCTGGGCAGCAGGTCATCCTGTCTAAACAATCATCTGTTACCCAGACGCAATGATTCTCTATCGGGATGAGCGATAGCAGCAGCAATCAGCCATCCCCATACAGAGGAGATGATTGTGGCATGTCGATTGCAGATTGATGATCTATGTATGCTGAGGATAGGTAATCAATATGGGAAAACTGGACAACTCCTTTAAGTTGATCACAGGATGTCCTGCTATTGGAACCCCCAGCGATCAACTAAATCTGCAGCACCTCCACAGGAGAAAAGAAGAATTGCACAGTTCTCCACAAACAATACATGTAATGCACTAATGTGTTGGATCCTCCAGAGTAAAGGCTTTATTAGACTGGCCGATAGTCGGCCAGATCATCGCTAACTAGCATTTGTAGCAACGCTCGTTAGGGATGATCTGGCAGTGTAATACTGCCGCAGATTACCTGATGAACGGGCAAACGCTCGTTCATCAGTCAATCCAGAATTTGAAGCAGGCTTAAAAATCATTGTTTGCCGGCAGCAGATTGGCAGTCTAATCATCTGCTGCTGGAAAACAACAACTCATACTATGGAGGAGATCGATGCGTGTAATAGCAGCGATCTCCTCCACTAACAAACAGGCGACTGCTGGGAAGGAACGCTTCCCTCCCAACAATCGCCTGCAAAATGATTTTTATGTAATACAGTCCTTAGAGTTTCCAACAAATCTTTGCTGTGGTTATTAGTTGAGGGCCCAGAACAGAGGACCCCTTTATAGACAAGCCCTTCGGATATTTTAGCAAGTATTAAACTGCATACAACAACCGCTTGAGGGGCTTCTTTCAATAGACTGAAGGTTGTATTGATTTTACAGCATTAGAAAAACCTGTAATTGGTTGTGTGTGTATTAATCGCCACACAAAACCCTGTGCTATGGTGAGTCCGTCAGTCCACCTACCTGACAGAGCAGAGTACCCCTGATGTGCGGAGAGATTTCTAGCCAGAGCCGCATTGGAAGCAGTCAGAGCAGATTTCCCGTCGTCCATGGCATTGTTTAGCAGGGGTAGTGGATACAGAGCCTGAGACCAAAGGGTAGATGTTGGTTAGCCACCTTATTTATATCATGGGGACATGTACTGTATGTATTGGACATGTACTATGTATTTATACTGTGCCCTCGTCGCCTGTAGCTATATACAATGAGGCAGGAGCAGTGAAAACATGAAAATATCAGAATAAGGGCATATACACATGGTGGCAGGATTGATGGGAATCTTACCCACATAAGCTTACAATCTAAAAGTAATGAGGACAAATTATTATGATGGTTATCAATAACAGTGGCCATGGAAAAAATACTAAAAGCGGCCCAGTTTTGTAGTCGGGACTAAATTGATGGAAGGCAGAGGCAGTGATACCATATTGTGGCACCTTATACCACCCCAACAGAGCCAAATACCACAGTCCATCTCAAAATACATCCCCAAAAACTTCCACTGGCCGGCCGCAAGGAGGGCTCAGGTAGCCCCCTGGGCATCGGCCCAGCGGGAAACTTCCCTGTAAGGTCTATGGGTAATCCGCCCCTGGTAATTAACTATTCAAATAGTATTTAGTTTAGTAAAAGGGATGGGATGGTTGGGCATGCCGATATAAGCTATAAAACACCATAACTAAACATGAAAATATTTTTAAAAAATAAATATTATTTATACATATATATAAAAAAAAATAATGCTATTTTCAATAAGGGGTTTGCTATCTCAAAAATATATAATTCTATTAAAATAATCAATCAATATCTTCACTATGTTGGAAAGTCTCCATAACTAAGAGAGAAAAGTTTAGTTTGCTGTATTTCTTAAACTAATTTGGATTCCATAAGGACCAATATAACGGCCAATGTTGTTAATATTTCTATGAATTATATATTCATTATAATTATTATATATTAATTACTTTATAGAAGAGAAAACCAACTAAAATGAAATCTATAACTATGACGACAAATTATTCTTCATACTTCCTATTAGTTACTATTTAATCTACTACAAAAAACAACAGCAACACCAGAGATACAGATGTAAAATGTGTATTTATCATTTACTTACTATTCACATAACCTAACATAAAATATAATGTAAACCAATAAAAATTTATTGTTGAAAAAAAATAAAAAATAATGAGGACAATAACCAGTGTGTGTAAAGCCTCATACAGACAGGTGATGGAATAGACGTTTTTTATAGTGAGAGTGGCCGCATCGGGGTAATGGTTCCAGTCATGCACATAAGGCAATGGCTGAGGGGGGTTGTAGGACAGGCAGAGGCACCAGACATATTCCCATGTCTAGGACTGATCTGCTCACTTACGCAAACAACACATATGCAATGTATGTACCACTTACTTGCTCGGCTTTGCTGTGACTGGCTGAGGGATACGATTCGGGAAAGTGTTGCCTCTGGAATGGGCACTCTAGTCCATCGAGCGGGTGCTGAATATAAGCTTCTGTCCGCATGTGTTTCCGGCTCAGGCCAGCACTGCCATGAGAGTCTATGCTGAGTCTACAGCTGTCTTGATCACCTGGTAAAACCAACAGGGAGTTAATTCCGCCTGTAACTACCATGACCCTGGTATATACTGTATATACTATTGTAACATTTACTCCCAGTGCATTACAAATAACAAATAATGCAGTTTGTTTTGTGTATACATCTCTTAAGCAAACCTGTGTGTGTCTCCATGGTAACAGACTACAACCTAACAATGTGTAGTCTGATCCTGCAATCATGTTGTACTCCCTCCCATCCTCTGACTGAAAGTATGACAAATGACAGGTGTGTGTGTATATATATATATCTTTACATTTCTCTATCGTACAAACAGTATTATTTTTGCTTCTGTATAAATTGACATTCCGCTAAGGTGATGATGATCCTGCACATCAGTGCCTATTACTCCATATATATTTATCCCAATGGCTCTTGGGAAAGTCTCTACAAGACTTATGGGATATGCATTATTACGAGCACAGTCAGGAATTATACTCACTGTCGTCCAGTTTGCGTTTACTATCTGTATTTGGCTGAGAGATCCCTAACAGACCACTGATGGAGTAAGTGGATCCGAGGGAGTCCGAGTGGGGAGACTCAGGAGGTGTCACTGCTGAGCTTGGAACTAGGGTGGGAAAACATGAGATTATCTGTCATTCCTCAATAGTGTCTTAGATTTTTGTTTACATGTTTCAATAAAAAAGCCCAGTTCAAGATCCTTCCCCCAAACACATACTTTTACAAATCTGGGCTACCTTGTGCCACCATTAGGGGGCGATCTGCATACTGCTCCTATCCACTTCTTAGGATCCATGTATGGATTGACCCTTTATAAGACATTGGCCATAATGCACTCATATAATACTATCTAATGATGTGGGATCTAAACATGACACTGACCACTAGTAGACATTTTATTGAAACTCATGCAAACACAGGGAGAACATACAAACTCCATTTAGATGTTGTCCTTGGTCGGATTCAATCCCAGGACCCCAGTGCTAACCACTGAGCCACCATGCTACGTTTGTCATGTTTCATCACTCTTAGGGCTCATGCACACGACCGCATGTATCTTGCAGTCCGCAAAAAAACGGAACGGACACGGAAAGAAAATACTTTTTTGTGCATGAAACCTTAGGGTACTTTCACACTAGCGGCAGGACGGATCCGACAGGCTGTTCACCCTGTCGGATCCGTCCTGCCGCTATTTCACCGTGCCGCCGGACTGCCGCTCCATCCCCATTGACTATAATAGGCACGGGGCGGAGCTTTGCCGCAGCGCGGCAGTGCGCGGTGAGAGGCCGTCGGACTCAAAAGTCAGACATGCAATACTTTTAGTCCGGCAGCCTCTCGCCGTGTTGTGCTGGAGCTCCGCCCGCGTCCCCATTATAGTCAACAACAACAAAAAAAGTCAATAACAAACCCAGCTCTGCTACATCTGTGAAATACTTCACTAAGAAAATGGACATCATTACAAAATGCTCTTACCCTCTACCATAGGACACTACACCTCCCAACATGCACATTATAGAATTGTTTTGTATTAAAGGGCTTTTTTGCCAAGAATAAAAGTTATTTTTTATATAATTCAGCTTGAAAAACAAGTCCCTGACTGTTATAATTTTACCTCTGTTACAAAAATGCTCCATTTGTGAGATATTGTCTTTAATTCATTATAATGGTGCCCTTGGTGTTCAATCTATGTCATAATATGCATGTCCTGCTACTGAGCTGTTCCACCCTTTGATTGCCACCAGACAGTTCTTTTGCTAGGAGCTGTGACAGTCACAGGAAGATAGCAGCAGCAGAAAGGACACACCCCCTGAGCTTTCCTAGGGAGAGAGCTGCTGTAGAAACGCCACACCTCCTGATCTGTTAGCCCGAAGACCATCCAGCAGAGTAATTGGAGCAATGAATGTGGAGATCTCTGGATCCATGTGAGGAACACGGCTGCTTCTAGCTTTGTCCTTGTCATGTACTACATGATGTCTGATTTTCATTTTTTACATCAATCCTGCATTAACCCCTTTAAATGCTAGCTAATAACAAGTCAGTGTCATTTTTATAAGGTTTGTCGATGCCAGGCAGTCTGCCTAATTTTTCCTAATTTTTCCCACAGTGGTGCTGGAAGACACTGGGAGAAAAGTGGAGCATTACATAATGCCTGCAGATTTTAATGAACGCTGCTGGACCCCGTTAAAATAACGAGGAAAATGTTATGATTGTGCAGCCTATAGGATGAGCTATCAGTATTGTTCACATGTATGTAAAGGTTTCTGGATATTCTCAGAACTTGGGAGTCCCATTGAAGATCACTACAGTCCACCTGGCATGGCTGATACCAGGGAACCATAGATTATATTGAAGGCTACATCACATGGGGAGAATATAGTCATAGCGTATGTATTTACAGGTAGCATTGGTCACTTACTCAGAGTATGTCCAGGGCTTAATGACTTCACGCAGCCCTCCATGGGCAGATTAAATAACTGCTGGACCTTTGTACGGATTATTCTATGAGGAGAGAAAAAGACGTATAAACTGAGAGCAGAAACGGTGGCAATGGCCCTATTACCAATGAAAATGGCACATGGCTATACTGGGCAGGGGCATAGCTGAGGAAAGATTGAATTCATTTCCTAAGCCATTTATCTACATTCTTCAGATGAAAGCAGAGTGGCACAACTCCCCTTCCCTGGCACACTACACCTGGGACATGTGTCCTTGGTTTCAGAAGCTATTATAAATGGAAAACCTTAAACATAAAAGTCCTTCTCTTGTGTTACCTGTTGATGGAGCTGACACTGGGCACGGTGTCATTGTCACAAACGCCTTCTGCCAACAGCCGGTCCCTGATCTCCCAGGCAAACATGGTGGGATTTTGTCTTTTGTAATCTCCAATCTTCTCCACCACTTTGGGGGTGGCAACTTTAGGCTTGGAACCACCGATGACCCCTGGTCTGATACTGCCTGTTTCATAGTACCTACTCCAATACAAAATAAGATATAATTACCCAAAACTAAAAGCACTGATCTTCTAACCATGGTTTGTCACTAGGCATTGGAGCTAATGTCCCATGGCCTAGAACCAGGGCAGCAACCTTCGACACCACAGCTGTTGTGAAACTACAACTCACAGCATGCACACTTGCTTGAATCTTCTTGTAACTCACATAAACGTGAAAGGAGGACTCTGGGAGTAGTAGTTTCAGAACAGCTGGAGTGCAGGAGGTTACTGGTCCCTGGTCTAGAATACGCACCATGAAAGAAGATGAGCACATTTAGGATATTGCATATTGTAAAATGATTGTATTCTGGTGCCAGAGTCCAAATTGTCAGTGTTGGGCACTGTTTACACTTTTGTCAGCATTGCTATCCCTGCTCTAGCCTATTTTGGGGGTACCCAAATTGCTTCTGTGGGTATTTTGTCATCAGCCTAGTGCAGTAGACAGTCCTAATGACTTGCCCTCAGCCAAACCTTATGCCAGGTTTGGATGATATTCTTAGTTATGTTGCATGACCTGTAAAAAGTCAGACACTGACTATAGGGTACCTACCTCCCGTAGGTGGCAATACAGAGACTTTCAGAGACTACAGAGAGCCTATCTGCATATACTTTTTCCCTGGAGCACTGCATAGCCTATAAGACTTCTACACCAGTTTTGGTGCACTCAGCAACAAGAAAAAGTACCCCATGGTCCTTCTGCCTTCCCATTGCTACATTACTACCACATCACTACTGGATCACTACTACCTGGGCATGATAACTGTCTAGAATTCAGGACAAGTACGTATTTGCAGTAAGGTTTGTTTCACACCTGAGGTAAAGGTATCCAGTAGCCTGCCAGAGTCCACCGTATCCAGCCTAGCCAGATACTGCCCTGCACTGCCAGACCCCATTGACTATAATGGTATCTGGTGGGCATCCGACCAGTTTCCGGCATGAACGCCATACTCCCGATGCGTGCTTCGGTTTGTGTCTGGCCAAAACCCAATGCTCATGCACAAACTGGCCAAATCGTCTCTGGATACCATTATAGTCAACAGGCTCCTGCCGTGCACCGCCTTATCTGGCTAGGCGGCACACAGTGAATTCTGGCAGGCTATTTCTTTGTCGGAGCACCCTACCAGATAGGTTTACCACAGGTGTGAAAGTAGCCTAAGAAGTGATGCCTCTATTTTATTTTGTAGATAGGGCTTGGCAACTGAAAATGCCCCTACTGAATACGTAATTGTCCTGTATGGTTAGCAGATGTGTTTTTCATAGTTAGCACAAATGCCATGGACATCATGGCCTGGTATGTGTACAGTGGGCCTGGCTGAAATAAGGGTCCACTAGAAGATGAGTGCAAATAGGATGTCCGGGACACATACATTATACATCCAACTCTCATTGCGCACCTTGGTTGGAGGCATTTGTAAGTCAGTGGTTGTCCATGTCCATGCCTGGACAGGACAAAACCCTTACTCCCTGTTGTACAGAAGTATGACCATAGCCTTACACAGTCCTCTATGACATCTAGTCTGTATGACTGCTTTTCTGGCTCATCGCCCTGTGGATGGCCAGTGACAAGGATAGAGATAACAGGGTATGATGTATATGTGTGGGAGTTTCTATGTTAGTTGATGATCACAAAGAAATAACGCAGACTTGTTTACAGCTGAAAACGTAGTAAAAATGGTTGGCCTATTGTAGGAAGCATCAGAGTCCTCCCACCTCCCTCACCTCAATGACCACACACTAAATGCCTGTGACTAAAAATACAATCAAGTCTATTTATTACCCAATTAAACCACTATAACCCGTCCAAATATCAATAATGGTTTACTGGACTTGGAAATATTTTGCCCGATTTCATAAGGTGGGCATGAATGATGGGCAAACTCCACCCAAAACCAAATCGGTTGCATAGGAGTTAGTAATTATAATAAAATAAACGATTCATTGCCATTGTATTATATCAACTAAAGCAGCCATATGTCATTATAGCACTGCCGCCTTATAATGATGGTGCCATTAGTGTGGCAGCAGTTCCATGCCCTCCTGGCCTTATAAATTTGCCTCCTCTCAGAACACATTAGTGATTGCTAAAAATCTATCTCATTTACATTCACTAGAGGCTCAACTGAATATAGCAATCTGAAGGTCATCTTCTGCTCAGCAGAAGAGAGTCCTAATCACATCAAGGCAACATGTCAATGGATGATGAGAGTTGATGACATAAGATAGCTGAATCTGGTGTTAAAACTTATGCATCCGATGCCAAAAACCATCCCATAGAAAATCATAGGATCAGTTTTGGCATCAGTTTCTCATTGGCATCTCTGTACCATGCTGAAATTACAATGGATAGCTGGGTATATGAGAACATTTGGAAATAGCTGACTACCAAGGAGCAGCCAGGTGGAGGAAGACTTGACATAGCTTGAGGTTGCACTACAGACTTTCTATAATGAAGCACATGTAAGAATGAAAGGGTTTGTACAGGATTAGAATAACGGGCTTGCAGAAAAAACGCACCACTTCTTCCAACCCTGGACAGCCACTTTACCTAGGCAGACAAAGAAACATCTCAAACCTATGTTATAAGATCAAAAGTACATTTTGGTAAATCTCAGGAGGCTTCTAGTGGACATGTAATGAGATATTTTCTTATAGACTGATCTTCTGGCTCCTTACCTGCCCAGGATCTTGCTCACACACCCGTGACTGACCCTCAGCTGCCGAGAGATGTCACATGGACGTACACCTTGGTGCGCTAGATCTACGATACGCTGCCTCACCACCTCAGGAAGAGGGCGACCATTTACAAAAGCTCCACCTAGTTGGTTTAGTCCACCATGACCTGGATAGAGAAAAAAAAAATGTGTTTGATTAGTCTCAAAATTGTGCTGAACCCAGGCCCCATTATCTCTTCTCATCTCAAAACCCATTAGTTCTTATCTTATGTTCACATCACATATCTAGCTATATAATAGAGATGTGATATGGACAATAATATCATAACATTTACGTTATGTCTGATAGTAAGGAAATATACTGTATATGTGTTAGGTGTGGCTTTCCTATAAATCGTCTATGGGCCTCATGGCATTATTACTGTTATGTATAACCTCAGTACATGGAAGCCTTTGGGACCCTACTGTACCCACATATGCCTCCAATTTCACACACAGGCATATAGATTTTTTTCTGATATAGTGATACAACAGAAAAAAAACTAGCACATGTTCCTTTTATTCAAGTATTACAGAGCTACATATTTGGGGAGACCACTATAGACCTGCAATCTGAACTGTATTGAGTACCATTCAGTCAGTGTCGGATTGTGGTTCCTTGGGCCCACTAGAGGAAATTATTCTTGGGGCCCAACCCGTATATTATTAATAAAGTCTAATATGTTGTTACAGACCCTAGTGGTAAATGACTGGCTTCAAAGGCAGCTCCAAATTGGTTTATTTCTACTGGGCCTTTGGAGCCTACTGTGGTATCAGAGCCTGGGCCCACCAGAGGATCCTCTGGTATTCTGGTGGGCCAGTCTTACACTGTATTCAGTGAAATACAGCCCACAGCTCCATAGTACATAGCTACAGGAACTCCAGCGCCTCTGTGCAGGCCTTGAACACAGGTGCATAAAGCGTAATCCTAACCCCAATTCAAAAATGGTTATGCACAATAGCATATGAAATAGTTGATGTCTGACAACATCAGCTCACTACTCCATCCCCACTGAACAAATGGTGGAAGGTGGGTAAAACTGGGTTCCACGAAAAATGCTGAATTGTAGTGACAACTATGATCAACTGGGTCAATAGGATTCCTACATCACCATGATCACTATGATCTAAAGGCGACGATGAGCTCCAGATGCACATGCTGAGGTCCACTCAACAGTTTTTGCATTGTGTAAACCTGGGCATGGATAGCTCCAACTAGCAGGGCTCTACCCTGTTACGGTGGGGACAACCGTTCTTCCTTAAAATGTCCATGCAAAAGCAGTGTTCATCCAAGGTCCTCGATGGCTGGCCACAGAGAGGTGACATTAGAGGAAACAGGTTGAATTTTTAAATATTCCAGATAAGAGTCGTCAGAGGGATTTGAGAGGGAGCTACTTTTCCCAAATTTTCTCCCTAAAAATATAGGATTTGTTTGGTTGCCCCTTATGCATGTGTAATGGTGAGATGTCAGACAAGCTATTTTGTATGGTCAATAGTGCATCTCATATGTGCAGCCAGCTGTCGGCTCAGGGTTGGAGTCTACTCCTGTCACTTTCATAGCGGGTCTGCTACTCAACAATGACGACATTGTTGAAAATTAGTTATTTGATCAATTTTCAGTAAAATGGAGCAGATGTACTAAGACTGGCTTTACACACTCCCAATACAAAGTTTTTCGGCGCAAAATGCTCACAATGTATTAAGGGGTACAGGACTTTTAATACATTTGGTGCATCTTCAGACTGTCCGTACTCCAGAAATTCATATCTGGCGTAGATTTAAACTATCACCTACACCAGTTTGTGGCATAAACTTTAGTAAATCTGATGGGCTGCAGGAGGCTATGCCCTCTTGCTAAGCCTGGCCACTTCAATAAAAGAAAGTCGCAAATTATGACACAAACATGGGCGCCATAATTTGCAACTGTTGTGGCGTAAACCATATGATAAATGTGAGTTTAGAGTATGTGGGGGACACTTTGAGCCCATAGCAACCAATCAGGGCTCAGCTTTCATTTTTTTCAACTGCTCTGGAAGCATGAAAGCTGAGCTCTGATTGGTTGCTCTGGGCAATAAATGCAAAGTGAGGCCTAATCAGATCACTGACTTCATAGAATATAATGCACTGGGAGGTTTCTATGGTGGACAACTACTGCCATCTTTACACTAGTTTTAGGGCAGCGAGCTTCATTTATCAAAAGTAAGGCCGTCTTTTAGCAACCAATCAAAGCTCAGCTTCCATTTTTCCAGAGCAGTTAGAGAAATGAAAGCTGAGCTCTGATTGGTTGCTAAGGGCAACAAAGACTGTCTTAATAGTAAATGAGACCCAGCGTACTTTATAATGTCGAATCCTCAGGCTATCCTAATAGAGCCGGCCTAATTGGGCTAGTTGCTGTATGTGGCATAGACTATGGCACACGTGGCATGAATAGAATGAACTGCTGACCTATATGCAGTGAGCTGGCGAGTCCTGTGCAGCCTCTCTCTGTGATGAGCTCTGTGGACAAACGCATGGTTTAGAGACAACGAAACTGAGTTGAGGTTATCAAGACAAAATGGATGATGGGAGTCCTTTGTATAAGACCCCTACTATAGGCTGCCATTATATAACTACACAACAGGATCAATAATATAGTCCTCATACCTCCTAGGTTGCATTCATGTATAATGCTGATACACCAGTAACTTACTGTCTCTATACAATTTAAACAATATGTTCCCCTTTAAACACCATTGTACAATATAGATTTAGACGTATTCCACATAAAACGCTGAGTAAATACATTGCAATACTCAACCCTAAGTGACAGCTTGTAGTACAGGCCAGAGCTGAACTCACAATTCTGCAGGCTTCAGGGCTGAAATCTCCCAGCAATCCTTTAGGCTCAATATCTACACAGGGTTGCATTTTGGATACTTAACAGTAATCTATTGTACGAAACACTAATAAAACCTATTGCATTATAGGAGAACCAGCAGAATTGTGAATTCAGCTCTGAGCTATTCTTCTAATATGTTAATAATAATAATAATATTAATCTGTGCTTTACAATATAGTACAAAACAAGAATAAAAATACAATACGAGCACAAAATCAGATGTAATCATGGTTGCAATAGTGAAGAGATAGATCCCTGTCTATAAGGTCCAGTCAGTAATTAATAACGTGCATATGCTACATTAATAGACTGATAACTCTATGTAGCAGTAGTCTCAGGCCTATGAACCATCATCCGTTCCGGAACTACAACTCCCAGCATGCCTATATCTATGTCTAGGGCCAGCTATAAAGCTTACCTTTTATATCTGTTAGGGTTCATGCACACGACCTTATGTATCTTGCAGTCTGCAAAACACACTTCCGCAAAAAATATAAATAAAATGGATGACGTCTGTGTTGCATTGTTTTGTTTTTTTTGCTGATCCATTGTAACAATGCCTGTCCTTGTCCGCAAAACGGACAAGAATAGGACATGTGCTATTTTTTTTGCGGAACGGTCTTGCGGATATACGGAAACGGATTGCACACAGAGTCATTTCCATTTTTTTTTGCGGACCTATTAAAGCGAATGGTTCCCCATACGGGCTGCAAAAACCGGAAAGGGCCAGAAAATGCTGCATGCTACGTCTTTCTGTCCGACGCTAGGAGACATCTGGTGTCGGGAACGATTCTATAGAAGACTATGGGTTCAGTTGTGGCATTAGTTTCCCTGGGAGGCGGGAAGTACAAAGTATGGATTGTGGACGGGCGCTCGGCTCCATAGTGTGACACTTTCGCATGATAATTTGTGACTGATCAGCGGTCAGACGGCAGCACATTTCGCACCTACAGATCAGTGTTAGGGTATAGTCGCATGGCCAGGTTTACGGATGCTGTTTTGGAAGCCAAAACCAGGAGGAGAAGTCGTATCTGTCCTGTATTCTTTCTCTTCTTTTATGATCCTAATTTTGGCGCCCAAAACTGCAAGCAGAAACCTGACCATGTGGCCATACCCTTATACATCCATAGGCATTCCCTTATACCGCAAAATGGTGCCTCCATGAGGTGCTGTGTTTTCTAATTGAATATACCGTAGTTTCCTTCAGTAATAATAGAGGGTAACTAATGCCAGAACAGATTCCATGGTTTTCTATGGGATTTCTCCTGGCATCCCATGCATCAATTTCGAAAATGGATGTCTCCTATCGCTGCAAAGAAAAGACGTAGCATGCAGCATTTTTCTGTCTGGTGCTTTCAGGCTATGGATGCCGGACTAAAGTGCACCTACACCAGTTGTGTCCTGCTCTGGCATGACACAACTGATATAGGTGCACCCAGCCCAATATGGCATACATCGGTTTCTGTACTGTATAAGCTCATAGAAGGCTTTGGATCCGTACAGTGTGGCGATGCACCTGAGACAACAGCAGAAGATCAAGACTACATAGATGGCTGCACAAAATGGCTGAAGATTCGGTGGATAGGACACCTCCAGATGTTGCTCTCATACGATGGCTATATGCAGAACACCAGACGGCATCACGATTCAACATCTGGTTATTACACTGCTGCATATCCCGAAATATGGTGCTGGGGAGGCTTTGCTGACATCAACAGAGCAGGAACATTACACATTTTTTGCTTTCCGTAATTAATTGGTTCCAGGACGACCATTGTATGTTAAAACCAGTGTAATCTGTTCCAAAGCCCCCAAAATAAGAATAAGCAGAAAACTAAGGGTGCATTCACATCACTGTTTAGCTTTCCGTTATTCTGATCCGTCAGGAGAAGAGAGAGAGGGGGAAAAAAATCAGGATCCTGTAAAAAAACGGATCCTGTTGCATCAGTTCTCATCCGTTTGAGCCATGCAATACTTTTGTTTCCGTCTAAAAAAAAAAAACGGATCTCAGACGGAAATGGCTCAAATGGATGAAATCTGATGCAACAGGATCTGTTTTTTTTTTACAGGATCCTGATTTTTTTTCTCTCTCTCTTCAGAAGAACGGAAAGCTAAACGGTGATGTGAATGCATCATAAGGGCTTATGCACACAAACTTATTTTCTTTCCATGTCCGTTCGTTTTTTTTTTAAGGACCGTATAGAGAACCATTCATTTCAATGGGTCCGCAAAAAAAAACAAAGTTACTCCTTGTGCATTCTGTTTCCGTATGTCCGCATTTCCGTTCCGCAAAAAAAATAAATAGAACATGTTGTCTGCATTACGGACAAGGATAATACTGTTCTATTCGGTGCCAGCTGTTCAGTTCCGCAAAATACGAAATGCACATGGATGTCATCCGTATTTTTTGCGGATCCGTTTTTTGCGGACACATCCTTACATATAAGGCTACATGCACACGACCGTGTGTGTTTTGCGGTCCGTTTTTTTGCAGATCTATTGTAATAATGCCTATACTTGTCCGCAAACTAGAAAAAAAATAGGACATGCACTATTTTTTTAGCGGCGCAACGGAACGGACATACTGATGCGGACAGCACACTTGTTTTTTGCGGACCCATTGAAATGAATGGGTCCGCATCCTATCCGCAAAAAAAATGGATCGGACACTGAAACAAAATACGGTCGTGTGCATGTAGCCTAACAGTCAAGAATAGCTGCCAACTAGCAAATAATCCAGCTATGTTACCAGAGAAGTGGCCTTGATGGGTTGGATCTGAGTCTGAGGCATTGTATGTTGAGTCTGGTTTCAACTTCCGATGGGTCAGAAAAGACCTTTTTTGATGTTCAAAATATTGTATCCTGAGGGAGCACTGTATGTATTATAGAGCAAGGAATAAAGGAAGCCCTCCACAAGTATCTGTTCACACTAGGCTTGTGGCTTCCAACACTTTGCCAGATACAATTGTGACGATGACTATGACAATGACTTATAGTGGGGCTTGCTGTGGTCCATCTTGGCTTTTAGACAAGTTCAGTCCATGGTGCAGGCCATGAGCATTCTGGCGGTAATTTTGAAGGCATTGAGGTATGTTGTATTATTTTATCATTCAACAAAAAAAAAAATCAGTCTTACGGCCGCTTTCACACTGTTAGGGCTCGTGCACATGACCCTGGTTTTTGTCTGCATTCAATACGCATTTTTTTTGCGGGTCGGATACAGATCCATTCACTTCAATAGGGCCGCATGTCCATTCCACGTCACTGCAAAACATTAGAGCATATCCTATACTTGTCCGTTTTGCTGAAAGGATAGGACAGTTTAATTATGGGCTGTACATTTTGTTCCGCAAAATGCAGAAAGCACACGGATGGCATCCGTGTTTTGCGGATCCGCAATTTGCGGCACGCAAAAAATGGCAACGGCCGTGTGCATGAGCCCTTAGTGTTTGGTCAGTGATTTACTTCAGTTACTGGGAGCCAAAACCTGATGTAGGTTTGCAGCGTTTTGGTGTCCGCCTGACGATGCGGAGGCAAACGGATCCGTCTTGAACACCATTGAAAGTCAGTGGGGGGCGGATTTGTTTTGCATTGTGTCAGTGAATACGGCTCCGTCCCCATTGACTTACATTGTGTGTCAGGACGGATCCGTTTTTACTGACACAATGCAAAACAAATCCGCCCCCATGGACTTTCAATGGTGTTCAAGACGGATCCGTCTTGGCTATGTTAAAGATAATACAAACGGATCTGTTCTAAACGGATGCATGCGGTTGCATTATCGGTGCGGATCCGTCTGTGCAGATCCATGACGTATCCGCACCAAACGCGAGTGTGAAAGTAGCCTAAAAACACAAAACTGGTGTGAATCTTTCCCTAAGGGCTCATGCACACGAATGTGTGCTGCCAGTTCCGCAAATTGCGGTCCCCAATGCACGGGCACCATCAGTGTGGCAGGCGCAAACGGATGCAGACCCATTCAGCTTGATCCGTCTGCACCGCAAAAAAATAAAAATAGAACAGGTTTCAAGTGATTGGATCCACGCCTGCGATGCGGCGCACAAGCGGCCAGTGTCTCTGTTTCTGGGCCTCAATAGGGCATCGGTCAAAAATGGTCGTGTACATGAGCCCTTATACCTTATCTCTGTGTAGGCTTCACTTCTGGTTGTGGGTCACAATCACTGATCAAACACTGACCAAACACTGAGTGTATGAAAGCGACCTTACAAGCATAATATAATAGGGGGTATTTTCCTGTAGCTAGATTAATATATAAGCAGAGGGACAGTGGACAGGAGGGTCCTTGGGTGGACCTGGGCCCTAATTTGGTAAAGGGATATTATTACAGCAGGGCCCCTGAGGTCTGAGGCACCTGTTCTGTGTAGCTGGATGCTGGCCCCTGAATAGATCTGATGGAATTGTCACCACTGAGACATACATGGAAACATGGCCAGAACTGGACTCATTTTCCATTTTAAGGAGAAGGAGTGATACATATATTGCTCCCCCCCCCCCCTTCCTGTTTTTTGAGGGGAGATAGTGAAGAAAATAGTATAATTTTAGCATTTGTTACTAATAACTGAGAAAACCCATATGAGGGAAGAGCGACCAGTGTAATGTCCGGCCTGAGGTGTCAGGATAATGGTAACCAGCACAAACTGGGGGAAGGAACCTCGATGTGGCCCCCTCAGGGGTGGTCTGCAGTCCGCCATCACCCCGGGTCTCTGCCCCTGCTATAGCTAACTACTCGGGGTTGTAAATTGGCTGTGAGGGGATATCGGCCAAAACGGCAGTGACGTGACCGATCAGTCCTTCATCTAATGTCACCTTCATTGTCATATGTACAAGGACGATCTGCGGGCGATCTGCACAGACATGACTCCATGCTGGACCTATTCTATCATCTAAAATACTAATAATGCCCCATCATATCGGCAGATACCAGCCACTGAAGACTAATACATGGAGAGGGGGTAATATAGAAGGGAAAACATGTAAGGGACAGTTACATAGATGGAAATCCGAAAGATTAGATAGATAGATAGATAGATAGATAGATAGATAGATAGATAGGAGATAGATAATAGCTATCAGATAAATAATCTATGTACAGTACATAGATGCTACATAGATAGATATGAAATAGACAGATATATAGATTTATTGACCAACCTTATAATGTATAAGAATATTGAATGAATAACTTTTTAGCACTAGTAATATTTAATAGCTATCTAATATCTATTATTATCTATCTCATGTTTATTCATCTATCTCCTATGTATCTATCTCATATCTATCTATCTATCTATCTATCTATCTATCTCATATCTATCTATCTATCTATCTATCAATCATCTATATATCTATCTATCTCATATCTATTATCTATTATCGATCTAATATCTATTATTATCTATCTCATGTTTATTCATCTATCTCCTATGTATCTATCTCATATCTATCTATCTATCTATCTATCTATCTATCTCATATCTATCTATCTATCTATCTATCTATCTATCTCATATCTATCTATCTATCTATCTCCTATCTATCTATCTATCTATCTATCGATCTATCATCTATCTATTATCTATCTATCTATATGTCTCCTATCTATCCATCTCTTTCTTACAGAGTGGGTGACTGGGACAATTGGGGTAATTATATGTATTGTATTCGGTAATTCTGACTTTTCTGAAATGTCGCACGGGGTCGGGGCTGAGCTCAGGACCGATGGCAGACATCAGGCTGTTATTACTGAGCTGCTTCTCCCTCTTGTCACTTGTAACTTTAGATCCACAGAGAGATAGTAAAAATCTCCACTTTAAAGGGAGAAACTAAATCCACATAGTTGAGATGACAAGAAAACAATGTTCTCCTCCCTGATCCCCCCTGAAGCTGCATCCATCACAGGGGCTGTTAATGTGTCACACGAGGGATGGGGGGAACAGTCATCAGCCCAAATTATCTGCTAATTAACTTGTATTCAGATGTATGGAGGACTGCCCTCACAATGTGCACATCTGACCACAAAATACTGCCTGATCAGGAGGTGATGCTACAGTATATATTAGCACAAAAAATAATAGCAATGTATCTTAATACTGTAATTGTGGTATAGTGATAATACTGGTATAAAATAATACATTGCTAGTGATAAAATAGTAATACTTTGATCAGGATGATAATATGGTGTAATTGTAATCAACATAACAGTAATAATAATAATAGTAATAATAATAATAATGTTTGCAGAAACGATATATATTAGTAATAGTGTAATAGTGATGGTTAAAGTAATAATATGTATTAACTGTATAGATTAATAGTAAAATAAAAATCATGATTGTAATAATAGCAATAATAATATAATGATATAATTACTAATAACACTGGTACTACAAATAATAATAATAATAGTAACAAGTACTGTATTGTTGTTATTAGCATCGATAATAGTAGTATAATAATGGCGATAATTATACAGTATAAATATGTAAATAACAACAATACAGTATCCTATAATCATCACTTGTGTAATAATTTGGTTAAATTATTAATATTACTATTAGTAATCATAATAATAATAATCTCTAATATGTGTTTTTTACATTATCTTTAAATCAGTGTTATACTTAGACCACATCGTCCGATATAACGAATACCCTGCTGAATGTATTATAACCATCGTTATTATCATTTTATTAATAATCATATTTTATCAGCCGTTCAGACATGAATCTAAAGCTTCACATGTAGACAATACACTGAATTATTACCCAGAAATCATCATATAATTAGATTGCTAGCTCGGTTTTCACATAGTTTAGCAGCACATACAGAGAAATGAGCGATCACTGAGGACGGCTCACAGTGTGAATAATAGAGGCACATTGCACTGCACAGCCGGGGCATCACCTGGAAGCCCAGCATGGCACCCACTGACAGCACCCAGCATATCACAGGTCAGAGGGCACCAAACACCCATGTTCTGTAAATTAGAGAGATAGATAGATAGATAGATAGATAGATAGATAGATAGATAGATAGATATAAGAAAGAAAGAAAATTGAGATATGCGACATAGATGGATACATTGGATAGATAGATAGATAGACAGACAGATATGAGATAGATAGATAATGAGATAGATAGATAATTAGATAGATAGACAGATATGAGATAGACATATAGATAGATAGATAATTAGATATAGATAGATAGATAGATAGATAGACAGACAGATATGAGATAGACATATAGATAGATAGATAATTAGATATAGATAGATAGATAGATAGATAGATAGATAGACAGACAGATATGAGATAGATAGATAATTAGATATAGATAGACAGATATGAGATAGACATATAGATAGATAATTAGATATAGATAGACAGATATGAGATAGACATATAGATAGATAATTAGATATAGATAGATGATAGACAGATATGAGATAGATAGATAATTAGATATAGATAGATAGATATGAAATAGACAGATCTGAGATAGATAATTAGATAATTAGATATAGACAGATAGATATTGATTCCTGACCAGGTTACAGAGGACACACATGATAGGATCTTATCCCACAGGCTCCTGTGATGCCGATCCACCAGGGACAATCCCCTTCTCTCACTGCACCTGTCCCTGCTCCGACATCTGCATTACCATCGGATAGATTGTCAGCTTCTCAGCCCACAGTGAGGTTTGCATGGGACTGACTGGCTCTGGTATATGAGCAGCCGGCTGTCATGCAGTGTCACACAGTCACAATACAGACTGATCAGTGGCTGCTTGTAATGTCACTTACCGGATCTGATGCTGTTATGGGGCATGGTGCCTGCTGTATAGTCCTACTGTGTCCTGGAGCAGAGGGACCTGCAGAGGAGACCCCGGTCACTGACAGTGCGAGGGGGGCACGAGACCCCAAACACATCCCCCCTGTACCCAATGTGTGCACTGGACAGATAGAGAGATACTAGATAGATAGACAGATAGATAGATAGGGGACAGACAGATAGATAGATATGAGATAGATAGATAGATAGATAGATAGATAGATAGATAGATAGGGGACAGATAGATAGATAGGGGACAGACAGATAGATAGATATGAGATAGATAGATAGATAGATAGATAGATAGATAGATAGGGGACAGATAGATAGATAGATAGATAGATAGATAGATAGATATGAGATAGATAGATAGATAGATAGGGGACAGATAGATAGATAGATAGATAGATAGATAGGGGACAGATAGATAGATAGATAGATAGATAGATATGAGATAGATAGATAGATAGATAGATAGGGGACAGATAGATAGATAGATAGATAGATAGATAGGGGACAGATAGATAGATAGATAGATAGATAGATGGATAGATATGATACAGATACATGATATTAGATAAATACAGACATATAAGATACATATGAGATAACTAGATAGATAACAGATAAATACATATAAGATATATGGATATGAGAGAGATGATATTACATAGACAGATAGATAGATAGAATATATATGGATATGAGACATGATATTTTCTATCTATATTATAGATACATAGATGATAATGAAGATACATACACGATAGATAATGGATATAGTAGACAGACACCAGACAGCCCTAGATGGGGCACTAGAGGGTGCACATGGCAGGAGATGCTCCTTACCTTGTCTCTGGAGGACCTGTCCTCACCCTTACACTTTGCTGGAAGTTTGTCCTCTTACAATGGGATGTGGGGAGGAGGATTCATCCCATGGAGGGGGTCTCAGGGCAGGGATTGGCTGCAGGTGTTCCAGGGCGGCTGGAGGTGGGATCTGCACATGGATGGCTGATTCCCAGATTCCTGGAGACCCCAGTCCCTGCATCTGATGGAGCCTGAGAATCTCCTATCATGGCAGTGGTCATTATCTCAGGACATAGATGTAGAGAAGTGCTGTGTGCCCATCACTTCATTCTTATGGCTTTACAGGGATGGCAGCATGGGTGAGGAGCACCTCCTGGTACTCATAGGTGTCCATGTGAAAAGATCTGACCCTCATTTTCACGCTTCTATATATTATTACAGGATGTCAATACCTTCCTTTGCTACCAGAGGTCCCAGAATACATGGGCATGAGAATACTAGCTTTTGGGGTGTTACTTATGGGGGTATATTCCTAATTGTGGGACATTCATTGCAGAATTTCTGCTCCTGTCCCAGCCACCTGAATCCATGCACATGCTGCAGAAACAACCTTCAGTGTCAGGCATGTGACGGTCTGCGCCATGTGAATATGCGTCTTGTAGAAATGACCCATCAGCGTTGAAGGTCTGATAGATATAAGCGGGATCGGACAGTCCTCTCATCCAGCATGTTTGATTTCACTTGCCCATTCTTTTTTTTTCTTTTTTTTTGCACTAGAGAGAAGCGGCCACCAATGTGTCTGGCGGCTTCTTATCCCCTATTTAAATAACCCCCTCCTACTCAGCAAACCCGGGCGTAGGCAATACGTCTGTGGGGGTGTCAGTGACTTTACTGGGGGAGCTGTGTAATCTGCATGATATAATGCAGCTGTATTATGTGTACTATGTGTGTAATTGTGCTGCCATATAGTCCAGTGTGGATTGGGTACTTAAAGGGTTGTTCCCATCACAGGCAATGGGGGCATATGGCTAGGATATGCTCCCATTGTATTATAGCCACTGGGACCCACACCTATATCGAGAATGGAGCCCCGAAAGTGTTGGAGGGCGCTGCAGTGCGCATGCGCAGCCGCCCTCCAGTAATTGTCCACGGGGCTGCCTAAAATAGCCGAGCACTGGCTCAGCTATTTCCGTGGGGCCCATAGAAGTAAATGGGAGCGGCGGCCGGTCATGCACGGTGCATTTCCAGTCACTTTTATGGGGAGCGCGCTTGGTGGTGGCTGGAACGGAGTCCTGCAGGCACCACTTTGTGGGTTCCCGATATAAGTGCAGGTCCCGCACCTATAAAGGGGTTTTCTAGTTATTGATGATTATATTGATATATTAATATTGATTACCTATTCAGCCCCATAGAAGTGAACGGGGCTGAGCTGCAATACCAAGCACAGCCTCTATACAATGTACGGCGCTGTGCTTGGAGAGCTGCAGGCAGAAGGCGAGCGCGGCGGCTCCCCGTAACAGCTGATCGGCGGCGGTGCCAGCTCTCGGATCCTGAGGATAGGTCATCATTATCCATTACTGGATAGCCCCTTTAAAGTAGCCCTGGACAGAAATCTAAACGTGTCCTCATATTGTAAGCGGGTCCAATTTGGCAGCAGGCGGGGCCAACACAAGTAGACAGGGTCATCAGCTTAAGGGCTCATCCACACGACTATTTTTGGTTCGCATCTGATCCACATTTTTTGCGGATCGGATCCTGACCTATTCATTTCAATGGGGCCGCAAAAAAGATGCGGACAGAACACCGTGCGCTGTCCATAACCGTGTGTCCATACCGCTGGGCCTAAAAATAAATAAAATATAGAACATGTCATATTTGTGTCCTATTTGTGTGCCTTGTATATGAGTACTGTAAGGACAGTGGTACTAGTGATGCCACAGGGTATAGTGCTTTCTGGGCCCTCTGAATAGTTTACATTACCATGTCATTACCTGACCTGACAACCAAAAATTCTCACTGTAGAGTGAATGGCCAATCAGACCCTGCATATAGTGACCTATACCGGGTACACCCCTATCATATTACCCCTATGAATGAAATAAATGAGACAGAGAACATTAGATTGTGAGGTTCCTGCCCTGCCAGTCAAAAAGGAGATGGAGGGGCTGGCAGGAGGACCAAGGGTACACATAGTGGCTTGGACCTGCCCTCAGTGCACTTAACTGCTCATTTGCATATGGATTTAGTACTCTTTCTCCAGAATGAAGCAACTGATCCCTAAGTGAAAGCTATCATTACATTCATCTCAGCTAGCCCTACAAGATATGGAGCCTGGTTTATCAGTGAATTTCCTGCTGACACACTCCCTTTAAAGGGGGTAGTCCCATCTGGGGCATTGATGGCATATTGCTAGGATATGCCACCAATTTCTCTTCTGGGACCCACTCCTATCTTCAGAAAAGTTCCCCTTAAAATTGAGATAGGGTGTACGGCACAAGCGTGGCCACCCTCCATTCACCAGCTCGGCTATTTCCAGCAGTCCTATAGAGGTGAATGGCGAGGTGGTCGTGCGTGTGCAGTGCGCTCTCCGTTCACTTCTAGGGGACTTCTGAACATAGCTGAGCCAGCACTCGCTCAGAGCGTGCCGTGCGTGCTTGATGCGCTCTCGTTCCCATTTGAGGCCCCATTCTAGAGATAGGTGCGTGTCCCAGGGGTAGGACTCCCACCTATCTGACATTGGTGGCATATCCTAGCGATTTGCTACCAATGTCTCAGATGACAGCCAGTCAGTCCCTTGCTCTGTACTAATGAGGGGCAAGAACCTCAAAACGGTGCTGTCTACAAATGGGTTTCTTGTTTGAAGGGCATCTGTCAGCAGATTTGCACCTATGACACTGGCTGACCTGTTACATGTGCGCTTGGCATCTGAACAAATCTGTGTTGGTCCCATGTTCATATGTGGCCGCATTACTGAGAAAAATTAAGTTTTAATATATGCAAATGAGCCTTTAGGAGCAACAGAGGCGTTGCCGTTACACCTAGAGGCTCAGCTCTCTCTGCAACTGCCACGCCCTCTTTGTTTGACATTGGCAGGCAGTAAGAAAGTTATCACACCTGGCCCTGATTTGTCCTAAAGTCAATCAAAGTGCAGAGGGGGCGGCAGTTGCAAAGAGAGCAGAGCCTCTAGGTGTAATGGTAACGCCCTCGTTGCTCCTAAAGGCTCATTTGCATTTATTAAAACATAATCTTTCCCAGTAATGCGGGCACATATGAACATGGGACCAACACAGATGCCTTCAGCTGCCAAGGTACAAATCTGCTGACAGATGCCCGTTGACTGATATCAGCTACTTTGCATATTTTCTTTTGTTCCACAGAGCATTGCCTGAAAAATACGTCTCCATACATGACTGGATTTCATCACTGACAGCCAGTATGTTTCACCCCCCACCATGAACGTCATGTATCCAGTGGATTCATTTCGGTATCTCGCCAGTATCTTATCTAAGGGTCATATGTCAGCGCATGAACAAGGTGGCAAACTGAGGTCTGCTTCATCTGTACATATCTTCCCATTACTTCCATATCATAAAGGTATTATTTGTGCCAGGTGCACCTTCACCCCAGTAGGGCGGACACGGCAGGTTTGACGTGGGCAGGGTAGTCTGTGAAGAAGTACAAAGGGCTGCTGCATGACCCCTACATTTGTGGGGGGAGCGTTCCCTTGTCACATAAAGGTATAATCAGTGGGAATGGGCTGAGAATGCCTCTGTTCTGTCAGCTTTATGACCCTGAGCATGGGAAGACAGAACCTATCAATTAATGAAAAGAAAACACAGCTTTATAACCCTGCCTAGAAAAGTTTAATGAGTGTGGGGGCAGAGGTGATGTGATGTCCGCTCAGTGCTTTATCTTGTATGGAGGCTGTAGGCACAGTGGGAACCTGGGTCATGGAGCTTGCACTCTAGTAGGTGGTACCCACATTTGAAATCTGGTTCCTTAGGCTTGAATTTAGGGTCCATGGAGTTTGGTTCTGATCCGGAAAACATAGACTCTTTAAAAAGTGATGTCGATGTGTCTACTGAGAGTTACATTGAAATAAGTCATGGTTCCTGAAATTTGGTTTTTGAGGACTGTATTTTCATGAAATTATAGACCATTTGAAGGTCTCATACACTCGTTCTGTAGGGCTCAGAGATCTCTATGGACACCATGTTCTGTTCTATAATATATAGTCTATACGGCATATTAGAGCATTTGGTCATCATAAGCCCTATGAGCAAAAGTGGGTTTTTCTCTGGTGGACCTGAGCTGTCCTTCTATTGCATGGAAGGCCATTCACTATATCAAGGTATCATTTATGGTAACTTCCCCAGCAAAATTACCTGTGAGAAGCTGGGCCAGCAGTGTTAAACCGAGTTAGGAAAAAGGTGTCCAAAATGAACCACTAATGAATTACTTGGACATGGTCTGGCTCAATCTATTCTCAATTAAAGTACAACTGGAGGGGCCACAGTTTCCCCATAGCCATTCAAATTTTTCTTTGAAAGGATCTGCAAGAAATTTAATGAAAATGACAGCTTGGACTGGATGGAGGGCAGCAGAACTACAGCTTTCCTAGACTTCTGAAAGGGAAATGTACATAAACATGCAATGGTACTTTGTTGGAGGGTGTCCTAATTTATGGAGCTACAAGAACCCCATGATTGATGAAGGGTGGTGGGAAGGGATGGAGCCAGCATAGTAGCTGCAGGAACCAGCTGAGATGTTTTCATGGACAGGGGCAGATTTGGAACTTAAAGTGGCCCTGGAAAAAAATAAAATAAATTGCCCCATGTTGTAGGTGGGTCCAAATCAACAGACAGGGCCAGCACATGTAGGCAGAGACAACAGAAGTAGGCAGGGCAGCAATAATGTAGTGCAGAACAAAATACCGCCCCAGGAGAACCAAATACCAAAGTGCAGCAAAAAAGACTGCCGCCTGCACCACAGAATGAACCCGTATCATTATTCTGAGGACAGTAGAATTCAGGAGGGCTCCTGTGGACACTGGCCAAGAGCCTGATGCTCCTTCACTAATTAATGCTAAGAGCATCAGATGTTTGCATACCTGGCTGGCGGCCATGAGGAGGGCCTGGACAGCGCCCTGGGCATCGGCCCACTAGAAATTTTCCCTGTAGGGTCTATGGCCAGTAGAGTGATCTTTCTGACCATTTTCTCACAATGATTTCATATCCTTGTAATAACCCATAGGTTAGGACTAGATTCAGTCATGGCAGTAAGACCAGTTTCAGAAGACCAGAATAAGGGCACAATTTAGAGACTGTATTGCAGCTGCAGTACCCAGATCATGAGTGGTTCTACTGAACCAAATTTACCATAGAATCCTAAATAAAATGGGCCTAAAAGGCTGTGTCAACCTTGCTTGACTTATGATGGGTTCCATCTGGGTCCATCATGTTGTCCATCTTTTTCCAAAAAATAAAAATAAAATAGTGTTGCATTCAGGGGATATTATTATACAACAATTGCAGAGCTACAGGTTGCAGAGAATCTTCTTCAGGACTTGGTCATACATAGTGTTGAAATCCAATGTGCCTATTCCTTACCTTTCCTGACATCAGCCATTCGAGAGGCCACCATACATATTAGATGGTTGGCTGAAACCTCCAAAATCGGCAAGTCCGGCTAGTATATCCATCTAATGTGTATGGCCAACAATAGGTTCAAGGCAACTGCCTCTTGCCCTCATTGCCTATACCCCTGTTGGGACCATAGAAGTCAAAAGCATTCACTGCGTAGGAATAGGTGGTATGTATATTTCATTTGTAGTTATATATATTTGATGGTACTTGAACCTTGCACGTCCAGAAGCATGGGGCTAATGTTATCTTCTCTGGCAGATTGGGAGTTAAGTACATCACACTCTGACCTCTGGATCTAGAACTATTTCCATTTCTCCTAGTGTGAAATCCCTAATAAAATGGTCAGAACAGCAGATTGATGCTGAAACCTCAAGATCTTCTCTGTTCAAAGCGTTCCCTTATCAGAGGAAGTGACAAAAGTGACCTTTATTCCTTTGTCAGGTCCCATAAACCCCTCTAACCATTCCTTATCTTCCAGATCAGAGGACCTGATAAGGAGGGGGCTTCAAATTAACCCCCCTACCTCCTTACATTATCCACACACAAAAGGCAAGGTGTTTGTAAATAAACATCATTGGTACAGTACAAGGGAAGACCAGGAGAGGGGGCAGAGGTCCAAATTCCCCAAACTCTTCCCTGGGCTGAGGGGAGAGGTTACATCAACCAACTGGGTCTCACCAAAACACATCACACTTTGTCATGGAGGCCACTTGTCCCCAACGTCTGACTACTATTGCTGGTGGGAATAGTTGATGCCACCATTTTTCATTATAAAATAAAAGATTCAAATGAAGTAAAAGTCATTCATTAAATTATCAGAAATGAGTTTAAAAAAAGCCCACATACAAAGCTGAAAAATGTAATTTTGCTTTATGGCAGTGATAGCCGACCTGTGTCTCTAGAACTACAAACTATGCCCTGCGGCTGTCATGGCTTGCTGGGAGTTGTAGTTGGAGGTACCTTCATAACAGTTAAAGGGGTTTTGTCACTTCAGCAAGTAGCAATTACTATGTAGAGAAAGTCAGTACAAGCGATTTACTAATGTATTGTGACTGCCCATATTGCTTCCTTACGTGGTGGTCGGGCTTGTACACTACAGGAAAAAGCGCCAGCCTACACGCGCTCCCTTGGTCCCGACCACCAGAGAGCCCGGCGCTTTTTCCTATAGCGTGGAAGCATGACCACCACTGATGGATTACAGGGTGGTTGTGACTATGGAAACGAGCAGTTTATAATGTGACGGAAAAATCAATCCAGCCAGCAAAAGGAAGCAATATGGATAATTAGTAAATGCTTTGTATTTACTTTCTCTACATGACACCTGCTGAAGTGAGACAACCCCATTAAGGGCAACGGAATGGCACACGTGAGAATTTTCCTGGCATACGCCACACTATTGGGTAGCTGGGTCTTGGCGGTGATGAGAGTATGCTATTAGGGGGTCTCCTGCTGGGACTTTTATGGGGATCCTGCAGCTGTTAGTGTTGTCGTGGTGCTCCTGTGGATGTTGCTGTTATGGGGATACTATTACAGTCACTGTATTTTGGGGTCTCGGGGCTGTCACCGTTCTAAGGGTCCAGTGGCTGACACCTTTACGGGTGTCCAGTAATGGTCACTGTGTCTGATGAGTCCTCTTGCGGTCACTGTTATGGGGGCTAATGACTGTAACTTGTAAAGGGATCCTCTTACTGTCACTGTTATGAGGATCCTGTGGTAACCACTGTATTTGAGGGGTTTCTTGCTTTTACCATGTTTAGGGGTCCAGTCCTGTGGCTAACACTGTTATGGGACATGCAACTGTAACTAGTATGGAGGTCCTGTTACTGTATTTGGGGGTTCTGTGACAGGTGCTGCTGTGGGGGTCCAGTAACTATCACTGTTATGAGGAGGACCCTGTTGCTGGCACTGAATTTAAAGGTGTTTTTCACCCCCAGGGGGCTTTTTATGCAGACCCGAAGTATGGCCAGGCCTACGGAGGTATCATATTTACCTTATCCCTGCCGCTGGGTTCTGGGTCCTTTGCTCCCCGGCCACCACTGCAGATCTCGGGTCCCCCCACGTCAACATCTGGTTTGACATGGGTCATGTGGACACTGCAGCCAATGACTGGCTGCAGCAGGGACACGTCCCCACATGATGCCACCGGTGCAGCCACAGAAGTGAGAAATATGTGTTAGTACATTTTAAACCCTTTATGCAAAGAATAATGGGGCACATTTATTAAGACCGGCGTTTTAGATGATGAAGAGTTGAAACACAAAGGGGAAAACTTCTCATGGCCTGTGTGCAAGTTTTCCAGTGCCACAAATTTTGATACAAACTATTCTTGCACTAAAATGTGTGACTTTTTGCCATTTTACGCGACTCATCAGTGATAAGCGGCAGAGGCAATACTGGAATTTGCGATATTTCGCGAATATTCGTCATATATTCGCGAATTCGAGAATTCGTGATCTCCAGTCATTATTTTATTGATTGCAAAAATCGGCAATTGGAAAATTCACAATAAAAATTTGCGATACGAAAATTTGCGATCAACACTACTCCTATAGGCAACTTTCCTATTGGTTGCTAGGGATGTTGCTAAGGGACGGTATTCGCAATAAATTTGCAATAAATTCGCAATTAGAATATTCGTGAATACGAATATATAGCACTATATTCTAAATATTCGCAAATTCTCCAAGTGGCGATATTCGCAATTAAAATTCGTGATACGAATATTCGCACTCAACACTACGACTCATAACACTTCAAAATGTGGGTGGAGGTGTACCAGAAGAGGGCAGGGCCTCCTCACCCTGACATAATATATGCCAGAAAATTTGGTGCATCTTATTGTCACTGCCTAAACACAGCCGTTGGGAAGAACACTACTGTGTAACTTACAACTGAACTGTTCCTACTGCTGCTATCTGTACTACTACCTCCATCATCCCTTCAATAAAGAGAGACATTATTTATTGCACCCAAACAGGTCTGGTCATTGTCAGCCCCCACTCTGCCTGACCTCCTGCCTTGCAGCATGCTAACCATCCACCATCAAGGGCACCCCAACTACCACCAGACAGGGGCCCCAACAATTCAGGGAGTGCCAAGGGACGAAAGGGGGTGCCCTCCATTCTTTGCATGTGCAGAACCCCCAGGGAGTGCCAGAGTGAAGACATTCACCATGAACCACTATTCCTATCTGTGCCACCACTACCACACCCATCATCCTTCCAGCACTTTCCCTGCGGGTTGCTGCACTGACATATATAATATAATGAGCATGACAGGTTCAAGATGGTGTTAGAAAGAGAAGTGTACGCCATACAGAATGACACCCGCTATATAATACGTTTGTCACAATTTACTCAGTCACGTCCCAGTGTTGAATCGTGATGCTATACACCGATCAGTCATAACAATAAGATCAGGTAAAGGGAAAAGTATAGATGGCTTCTGTCCCTGGATGGTGTATGCAGTATGGCGCAGCAAGTGAACGGTCAATTTGGAAGCATAAAAAGTGGGCAAGTGTAAAGGTATGGACACATTGCTGTAACCATGAATGGCTGAAATCTCAACCACTGGTAGCGGCCATGTGATTTTGAAGGTATTCCTTTCGTTTTACCAGCCATTGGTCAATATGGATGGGTAGTTACGGCCATGTACGGTTGCTGCAGCGTGTGTATGTACCCTTAAGGATCTGAGTGACACTGACTAGGTTCAATATGTAATGTCTAGACGACTGGGTGAGTCTCTAAAGACAGCAGGTCTTATGAAATGTTCCCGGTATGCAGCGGTTAGTACCCATGGGTGTAATTATAGCCATAGAATCCATAGCACTAGCTATGGGGTTCAGAAGTTGAGGGCCCCCAATCAGGTGCAAGAACATTGCACCTTTTTGTGCAGGGAGCCACGTCCTTCTGTCAGACTTCTTAGATGCCAAGGTAGGTACTGTGGCATCTAAAGGGCTAAACCTCCGGGATCAGGGTTATCTTTGATCTCAGCAGTTGCAGCAGAGATCGGAGATAGCAACCTTAGTCCTGCTGCTGATTCCAGCACTATCACAGGTCCTCTGAGTACTCCTGCCTAAACATACTATTACATTGTGGGACATCCCATTTTTTTTTGTTCTGGAAGGCATATTCATATTAAATTCCTAAAATAATTTTGCATTAACATTATTTATATTTTACATCTTTTGTTTTGTCTTGTGCTCATATTAAGTGATTATGTGAGGAAAAACTGCATATCAACTGCACCATGTCATTCTAAAGTATCCATCTGGAGCACCATTTAGTTTTTTTCAGTCATGAGCTCCTGAGATTGTTGATTTCACCAAACTCTTTCCTGAGAAAGTCTCAGGGAAATAATGGATCAGCCAGATATCTGGGAAAAAATGGTAAAGGGGCCCTTATTCCACCACAAAGACCCAGACCACCACAGTGCACTTGGAAAGTCTTCAGACCTTTTCACTTTTTACACATTTTGTTATGTTGCAGCCTTGTGATAAAATAAAATAAAAAGTTAAAGTTTTTCCCCTTCATTCTGCACTCAATACCCCATAATGAGAAAGTGAAAACAGAATTCTCAAAATCGTGCATTGACATAAGTATTCAGACCCTTTATTTAGTTGAAGCCCCTTTGGCAGCGATTACAGCCTCCAGTCTTCTTGGGGATGATGCCACAAGGTTTGCACACCTGGATTTGGGGATTTTCTGCCATTCTTCTCTGCAGATCCTCTCAAGCTCTGTAAGGTTGGATGGGAACATTGGTGGACAGCCATTTTCAGTTCTCTCCAGAGGACGTTAAATTGGGTTCAAGTCACGGTCCTGGCTGGGCCACTCAAGGACATTTACATAGTTGCCACTCCTGTGTTGTCTTGGCTGTGTGCATAGTTCAAGAGTTGCATGGATGTATTTCTGGAGTGTAATAATATTACAGGCTATAGCTACTAGAGAGGGGTCGTTGATCCAGGGAGTTATTCTGATTGCCAGATTGGAGTCGGGAAGGAAGTTTTTTCCCCTAAAATGAGGACAATTGGCTTCTACCTCAAAGTTTTTTTTTGCCTGCCTCTGGATCAACTTGCAGGATAACAGGCTGAACTGGATGGACAGATGTCTTTTTTCAGCCTTATAAACTATGTTACTATGTTATTATCTTGTTGACAGGTGAACCTACATCCTAGTCTGAGGTCCAAAGCACTCTGGATCAGGTTTTCATTAAGAATGTCTTTGTGCTTTGCTCTATTCAGCTCTCCCTCAACCCTGACCGGTCTCCATGTCCCAGCTGCTGAAAAACACCCCAACAGCATAATTCTGCCACCACCATGCTTCACTGTAGGGATGGCATAGGTCAGGTGATGAGCAGTGCCTGGTTTGCTCCAGACATGACGCTTAGAATTGAGTCCAAAAAGTTCCATCTTGGTTTCATCCGGCCAGAGAATCTTGTTTCTCATAGTCTGAGAGTCCTTTAGTTTTTTTGCTAATCACAGGCGGCTTTCATATGTCTTTTATTGAGGAGAGACTTCTTTCTGCCCACTCTGCCATAAAGCCCAGGATAGGGGAGTGCTGCAGTGATGGGTGACCTTCTGGAAGTTTCTTCCATCTACACACAGGATCTTTGGAGCTCAGCTAGAGTGACTATTGGGTTCTTGGTCACCTCTCTTACCAAGGCTCTTCTCCCCTGATTACATAGCTCGGTGGGGCAGCCAGCTCTAGGAAGAGTCTTCCAAACTTCTTTTATTAAAGAATTATGGAGGCTACTGTGCTCTTGGGAACTTTCAGTGCCTCCACACAATCATGTCTTTGAGCTCTACAGGAAGTTGTTTCCTCCTCATGGCTTGGTTTTTGCTCTGCTCAGCTAGACTTGCCAATAACCCTAATACAGTTCCTATGTCCTATCTGCAAATAGTTACTGCTAACTGCATATTGCAAATTGCAACTAAATTCAGCAAGTGAACTATCAGTTAGACCTCAGATATACTGTACCTCTCAGAGAGATCATAAAGTGCTTAAATAACTTAAAGTGAGAGTACAGATACTCAAGAGAGAAATATATCCACCATTTTATGTTGAATGACAAGATTGAACAGTTGAACCACCATCTTAAGCATACCGCCATTTTGTGATATATTTTCAACAGGTGTTTTGCACATTGACTATCTGCTGCGGAGGCGGCAGTGTTATATATGAAGAAAAGTTAAAGTTAATAAAGAAATTATTTCAAGCATTTGGTGTGCTCTTTAAACCTACTGTTTCCATAGAACGGCACTAGAGGAATTACAGAGTAATAGACAGTCTGGTTAGACTAAAAGTCAGAGATACCAAAAATTCTTCTAATGCCACAGCGCAAAAGGCACTTCATAGTGCCGCGCCTGCCATAGTGAAACTATTACCCTCAGAGGGCGACGTGATAGCGCTCCCCAACTTGCACAGTAAAGAGCGCATTAGAGCAGCAGAGCGCAAGCATATACCGCCGTGCAGCAACTGTTCCCTGAGTGAGCAAACAAAGACACCTCAGCGGAGCTACCATAGACGCCATACAACGTATGCATTAGTCAAACTGCAGCCAACTCTTAAAGCGGCAGAACGGCAAAGGCAAAATAGAGAAAGAGCGCCAACCCTCCTGAGATCCCCAGAGAGAGAAAGAGACGCATGGTGGGCGGCCAAAGTCCAGAGCTAGAGTGCCCGCACCGCTATCCACGGATAGAAAGTCTGCACAGAGCATCGCAAGTCAGCACAGAGCATCGCATCATATTAAGAAAAGACACGTCTCCTTTAAGATTGACATTTGTTCCTGCTCTTCAGAATAAGGTCAGAGCTTTCCTTTTATTACTTATCATTGCATATAGGCTTTGGCATAAAGAGACCTTTTTTGTGTTCAGAAATAAAAGACTTTAAAGTAAAAACAAAGGACAGTTTGTAGTATATGGACTCTAAAGTATTTAAAGTGAAAGGCATTTATTTCTGCATCTTGTCAGTACTACATTTAAAGTGAAAGTCATTTATTTCTGCATTTGTGAGTATTACATTTAAAGGGAAAGGCATCTTATTATTTGTATTGATTATGATAGCATTGAAAGTAAAATCTCTGAACCTAGTATTACCATGCCAATGTTAGAGGATACAAATATAGATAGAGTAGAAGTTGAAGAGCAAGGGAACCTGTCTGAGTTAGAAGAGTCTGATGGAGCATTAGTCTTGCCTCAAACAAATATAGCCCAAACAGATGAACTAAGACGTTCATCACGTGCCAGAAAACTGACCTCAAAGATGCTTGAAAATTTGGAGCTAGAAGCAGCATTAAAAGAGAAAAGGTTCGCCCGGATGTATGATAGGTGGAAATCATACATTAAAGACATTCTTAGAAAACGAAAGCAAGAAATTATAAAAAGGAACTTGATGATAGGGTAGAGACGGTAGAAGAATCTGAATCAGAGCTTATGGCAGCATATGTCAACGTTTACGACATCTTCCCAGGATATTGTAAGGAACATGGACACATGTACTGCAGTCACTAAAGATTTAGTAAAGCTCATGAGAGAACTTTCATCTGCAGGCAGTTATGATGAATTACAGCAAGAAGTAGAATGAACAAGCTTTTTATAAGAGACTATGCTAAGTTCTTAGGTGGTACCACAATCTCAAGTGTGACTTCCTTCGCTAGCAGAAGTGCCACCCATATATCAGAGTCCTCAAATACTTCAGCCAAAAGAAAGGAATTAGCTGAACAACTTGCTGTCAAGAGAGCAGAACTTGAAATGGAAGCTGCCATCGAGGCACAGCGCTGTCAAATGGAAGCACAGCGCCATCAAATGGAAGCTGAAATGGATGCACAATGCCATCAGATGGAAGCTGAAATGGAGGCACAGTGCCATCAAATGGATGCTGAAATGGAAGCACAGCGCCAACAGAAAAGTCTGGAAAGGCAGGAAGAAGTTAAGATCATAAAAACCAGACTCAGAGTACACAAGGAGGATATGAGTCAGAGAAGTCATAGGTTCAAATCTGTACCGGGCTAAGAAAAAGACTCCTACTTTCCTTCATACGCCCAGGAGGATGGAAGGGAATCTCCAACATGTAGTGAAGAAATGAGTTATTATCCTTCCATCCCTGCTCAGAAAAACAAAGAGAGGCCTAGTCTAGTGTCAGGAAAAAGGTGTGTGAATTTACCCTCTATCTCTACCGGAAAAGATAAAGAAAGGGACTCACCTAATTCAAATCTAAGTGAGAAAATAGATGATTCTATTCCTAGATGCCACGGCAATGCTCAGGAGAATGTTACAACCATTGTCCCAGCAAGACCACAGATAACAGTCCTAGCTAGACTTCCCGTTCCAGAAACTAATATCGCACTGAAGTTCATAGAGTGGAAGGCAAGCTTTGAAATGATCATTGAGCATCATTGCTTCAGTCCAGTCGACAAGTTATTCTACCTTCAGAGATATGTTGGTGGGGAAGCAAAGAAAGTTCTTGAAGGTAACTTCTATAGAAAAGACAAAGAAGCATAGCAAGCTTGGGAAACATTAAATGCAAGATATGGTCATCCTTTCTAAGTACAAAGAGCTTTTAGAGAGAAATTGAATAACTGGCCTAAATTAGGTCTTAAAGAACACTTCAGACTCCAAGAGTATGGTGACTTCCTGCAAGCATGCAGCAATGCCCTCCCACATGTTTAAGGTCTAGAAGTACTGAACGACTATCTAGAAAACCACAGGATGCTAGCCAAGCTACCTGAAGAAGTGGCTTCTAGATGGAATTGCTATGTGACTGAAGAGTTAGATCTAGGCAAGAACTTCCCAAGTTTTAAAGAGTTCTCTAAGTTCGTCAATAAGGAAACACAGATAGCATGTTATCCAGTAACATCATCTTACTTCCTTAGAAGAAAAGCCTGCAAGAGAGATAAGACGTGCAAGAGCAACTAGCTTTGCAACCAACGCAGCAGCTAAAGGTCCAGATACCTACGAGAGCAAGTCCAAAGTCACTACTGGGATCAGTAGAGAGACAGAACCAACAAATCTTCAGACTACCTTCAAGTGTATGTTCTGTGGAGTGAACCACTCTATACACAAGTGCCAACAATTGAAGGAGAAGGCCCCAGAAGAAAAGAAGAAATTTGTACTTGATAACAAACTGTGTTTTGGATGTCTAAGACAAGGCCATGTTACTAAGGAATGTAAGAAAAGGGCCACATGCAGCGTTTGCAAAGGACGCCATCCTACACCACTACATAAAGAACTAAAGAACGTCCAAAGAAAGATAAATCCTCAATACCTAAAGATACTGAGGAAGGAAAGAAAGTATCGGTATTCTCTTGCAGAGTAAGGGAAGGAGAAATCAATGGCACATCACTGGTTGTACCAGTGTGCATTTCAAATCCTAAAAGGAGGAACAAGAAGGTATAAGCCTATGCGCTACTGGATGCCTAGAGTGACGTCACCTTCATTGATCAACAAATCTGCAAGAAATTACAAGTGGCTACAGAACCAGTGAAGCTCAAACTTACCACAATGACAGGGGGAGACACATTAGTGAACATTCAAAGGGTCAAAGGACTGAGAGTTAGAGGACTTCATTCAAACTTCACATTAGATCTACCTCCAGCTTATACAAAAGACGATATACCTCTAGATCAAGATCACATACCTACCTGTGAAACAGCCAATAAATGGGAGCACCTATCTGTCATATCTCATGAAATGTCCCTGCTGAAGGAGTTTGGTGTTGGACTGTTGATAGGTTACGATTGTCCCAAAGCCTTGGTACGACGAAAGGTAATCACAGGAGGAAAGGGTGAACCCTACGCTGTTCAAACTGATAGAGGATGGGGTGTTGTTGGAGGAAAACAGCAGATCACACACTCAAGACAGGTGACAGGATTGTGTCATCGAATATCTGTCCAAGAGTTACCAACTGTAAGTCCAGCAAAAGTAATCAAGATCCTTGAATTCGACTTTGCAGACATAAGTTCTAAAGAAAAGAGTGTATCCCAAGAAGACAGAAAGTTCGTACAGACTCTAGAAGAAAGTATTTAGCAGAATCAACAAGGTCATCTTGAAATGCCCTTACCTATTAGAGAACGACCTTGTCTGCCAAATAACAGAAATCTTGCCCTAGCAAGATTGAAATGTTTGAAGAACAGGATGGTAAGAGATCCCAAACTGAAGAATGATTATTTGAAATTCATGGAAGGCATCCTCGAAGAAGGACATGCAGAGAAAGTTAATAATCAGCCTAAAGAAGGAGAAGTGTGGTACCTCCCACATCAAGGTGTTTACCACTCAAAGAAACCAGATAAGATTAGAGTAGTATTTGATTGCTCAGAAAAGTATGATGGTGTTGCATTGAATGATCATCTACTAAAAGGACCAAATCTTACAAACACTCTGCCTGGAGTACTCTGTAGATTCAGAAAGTATCCCGTAGCGGTCATGTGTGAGGTTGAAAAGATGTTCCACCAGTTTAATGTGAAGAATGAAGATAGAGACTTCCTGAGGTTCCCATGGTGGGAGGAAGGAGATACAGATACAGAGCCAGCAGAATACAGAATGAAAGTACACTTGTTTGGAGCAGCAGCGTCTCCAGGTTGCGCCAATTATGGTATGAAGTACCTGGCCAATCAGAATGAAAAGGATTGCTCGTCAGCAGCAAATTTTCTGAAGAAAAACTTTTATGTAGATGATGGTCTTATAAGTCTAGAGTCCTCAGAATCTTCAATCAAACTAGTGCAAGAAAGCCTGCGCCTTCACAAATTTATCTCAAACAACAGAAAGGTACTGGAATCCATCAGTGACTCTGAACGTGCATCATCAATGAAGAATGTAGATCTCAAATATGATCATCTTCCAGTCCAGAACGTACTTGGATTGGGATGGAATGTAGAGAATGACAAGTTCTTCTTTGAAGTATCTATTGAAGAGAAAGTTGCAACTAGACGTACCATACTTTCCGCAGTTGCTTCTATATATGATCCATTAGGATTCTTGGCCCCAGTGATCCTCAGAGCAAAAGAAATGCTACGAGAATTATGCAGACAGAAGTTGGGATGGGACGAGTGCTCCTACATCAAAGTGATAGTATAAAAAAAAGATACACTGTGCCCTGGTTATGGGAAAGGCCAGAGTTGCACCTACCAGTATTCAGACAATACCAAGACTTGAACTGACAGCAGCCGTAGTTTCAGCATCAGTAAGCAAGTTTCTGAGAGAAGAATTGGAATTGAAAGTAGATGAAGAATATTTTTGGACAGACTCACAAGTTGTCCTAGGATACATAAACAACGAAGCTCGAAGATTCCATATCTTTGTCGCCAACAGAGTTGATAAAATTCAGGAATAGACCCTTATACTCATTGTATTTTTGATTGTAGTACTAATTTGACTCACTCCTGCTATACACAGTGTTCTATGGGCTCCAGCTAGTTGTGGACTTGTTGCTACATATTTGTGGGAATTGCAGACCGCTGTCGGTGTGTGTGACCTACCATGTGCTGCTATATAGGATCCATTTTAACTGTATTAATGTAATGATTCTATGAGATTTATATGTACATTTTAGTGTATTGGATTTAAAGAGGATCTTTCACCGATCCTGACATTGTGAACTGAGTATACAGACATGTAGAGCTGCGCCAGGGGATCTCACTGCACTTACTATTATCCCTGGGCGCCGCTCCGTTCTCCTGCTATGCCCTTCGGTATCTTCGGTCACTATGTTATGGTAGGCGGAGTCTGCCCTTGTTCTGCTGTAGCGCTGGCCAATCGCAGCGCAGAGCTCACAGCCTGGGAGAAAAGAACCTCCTACTACCATAACTTAGTGACCGAAGATACCGGAGGGCATAGCGGGAGAACGGAGCGGCGCCCAGGGATAATGGTAAGTGCAGTGAGACCCCCGGGCGCCGCTCTCCATGTCTGTATACTTAGTTCACAATGTCAGGATCGGTGAAAGGTTGTTAATTTTACTAATTGTGCGTGGCTCTTTTTGGTGTTTATAGGGTTTATGGACCGCGCTAATGCCAAGTATCTAAGTGTTATGGGAGTTTTGAGGGCTGTTTCTTTACCAACTCATGTCCAATCACCTGAATTTACCATAGGAGGACATAGGAATGGGAGGCCCCCAGAGCTACATTTCAAGTGCCATAGCAAAGGACCTGAATTTGTATGACCATGGGAAATGGAATCTTTTTCTTTTTAATAAATTTGCTAAGGTTTCTATAATTCTGTCTTCCCTAAGTCATCGTGGGATAATTCTGTCTTCACTATGTCATTGTGGGATATTGAGTGCAAATTTATGGGGGGAACATTTTAATTGTTTTTTATGCATAATACATATTCTGCTTATAATACCAGATGATTCTCAAATCCGTCTCTGTGCAATCCTATGCTTGTTTCCTGATGGTGCGGTTAATGACTCGAATGTCAAGTGCACGTGGATTCAGTGTCTTCCTGAAATATGTGGGTGGATGCCATTCAATATGCAATTCCATGTTATGTCTGGAAGGTGACTGCAACATCTGTGGGGTTAATGTGTGATAACCTCACAGCTACTTCACAAACCATAGCCCCCATACTACAATAGGTTCTCTCCTTATAGATGTGGATTTAATAAGGCTAATTCAAATTCATCCTACACTCCAAAGGCATATGAAAAGGGTCAAATTATTATTATTATTTTTATTATTATAAAACTGACCCTAGCACATATGGACTGTATATGTGCAATAAAGGACAGCACTAAATGTGAAGAAACACTACACCTGCAGGTCCGTAGCAGTTATACATAAGGAGCAGGCAGTCTTACCTTCTCCTTGGGGTTCAGGTTTGTTGTTGCACTTTTAGAAGCCAAAATCAAGAGTGGATCATAAAGAGAGAGACGTTATAAAGGTCGACAGATGCGACTTCTGCTCTTTTTTTATTTCACTCCTGGGTTTGGCTTCCAAAACTGCATCAGAAGGTCCTTATGAAGGCAACATATGGGTCTTCTTCTACCACAGACCATGTGGACAATATTGGTGCAAACACTATAACAATGGCTGACACTGAAGCTCAGGGATCATGTCTGTGGACCACAACATCAAGATGTTTGTATGATCGCTATGTGCGTCCATGCTTCTCCCTTGGGCACGCGTTTCATTCCAGTCTTCAAAAAACTGACTCATTATTGGTTTCCTATGACATGAGACATAGGTGGATTAGCTTCTGCATCTGAGGAAGCTGAGAATTTTGAAATGGTTTACCCCTTGTAGACATTTATGATATTTCATTTGGATTTGCAAAAGCTAGCTGATTGGTATGTATCCATCCTCTGGAACCCACTGTGATACAGATAATGGGGTTTCCTTGGCCCCTATTCCTGGTAAAGATGTGCGCTTACATGTCCAGTCCATTATACTTGAGTCTCATGCACACAACCATGTCCGTTGTGCAGTCTGCAAACCGCGGATCTATTGGATTTTATAATATGGAGCAGTCCGTGTGCCCTCTGCAATTTTTTGGAGGACTCATTGACATCAATGGGTCTGTGGTCCACATTTTGTGGACATATTTTTTGTGTGGAACGGACATACGGATGCAGAAATCACACAGATGATCCGTGTGATTTCCACATCCGTATGTCCGTTCCACAAAATGGTAGAACATATCCTATGCTTGGCCGCAAAACGCGGACCACGGACACATTGAAGTCAACGGGTCCACAAAAAATGTGGATGCAAAATGGACAGTATCTGTATTTTGCAGATCCGCAATTTACTAAATAAACGGCCCCCTTTGAAAAGAGTGGCACCATATACAGTGTATGTTCAACCACAGTGCCATTCAGTTTTTTCCTCATGGTGATTAAGGGGTGAGGAGCAACTGAGGACTATAGACCCACATTTTAGTAAGGCTGTCCCCCAATGATAATACATTTTTAACTCTGAAGGTCGTGGACGTGGTCACTTTTATTTGCTTCATGTTTGTTTCCATCATTGTACACAGGGGCGGACTGGGAACTTAAAGTGGCCCTGGAAAAATTACAAAAAGTGGACTCATTTTGCAGTCTAGTCAAATTGATGGAAGGCGGGGCCAACAATACCATAATGTGGCCCATTATACCTCCCCAACAGAGCCACAGTCCAGCACAAAATTCATCCACTGGATATGAGAAGGGCCCGTGTGGCCCCCTGGGCATCGGCCCACCGGGAAGTTTCCCTGTAAGATCTATGGCCAGTCCGCCCCTGATTGTACACCTAAGACATATCATCAGTAAAATCTAATAAGTTATCTGTGAATAATCCCACAAGACCCTAGTAACAAGTGATTATTTCCATGTCACCTCCAAATGGGGTTGTCTTCTGCTGGTGATTTCGGGCCCATTATGTAGCCTTAAAGGGGTTGTGTCACTTCAGCGAGTGGCATTCATAATGTAGAGAAAGTGAATACAAGGCACTTACTAATGTATTGTGATTGTCCATATTGCATCCTTTGCTGGCTAAATTCATTTCTTCATCACATTATACACTGCTTGTTTCCATGGTTACGACCACCCTGCAATCCATTAGTGGTGGTCATGCTTGCACACTATAGGTAAAAGCACTGTCCTCTCTGGTGGCCGTCACTGTGGGACCGCACATAGGCTAGTGCTTTTTCCCTACAGTGTCTGAGCGTGACCACCACTGATGGATTTCAGGGTGGTCGTAACTAGGAATGAGCGAATCGACTTTGGATGCTTCATCCGAAGTCGATTTGCATAAAACTTTGTTAGAATACTGTACGGAGCAAGAATGTATTCGCGAAGTCTCGGGTAATAACGTTGTAAATTAATTTCTACTGTAAAAATAAATAAATATAAAACTCGTAACCATGTCGTAACTATGAAAACGAGCAGTGTATAATACGATGGAAAAATGAATCCAGCCAGCAAAGGAGGCAATATGGACAATCGCAATACATTAGTAAGTGCCTTGTACAGTATTAACTTTCTCTACATGATAAATGCTATTTGCTGAAGTGAGACAACCCCTTTAAGGCTGTATTACACAGTCCAATGTGGCAGACGATTGTCGGGAGGGGAGGGCCCTCCCGGTAATCGCTTGCTCGGCCTCCCGTAATCGCCTGCTCTCTAGCGGAGGAGACCACTGCTATTACATATAACAATCTCCTCTGCAGCATGGGGAGGAGCGGTCGCTATGCCATTGCTCGTCCCCATGCTGTATAGCGGTTTGCCGGCGCCAGATCATGATTAGACACCACGATCTGGCACCTGCAAACAATCATTTTTTAACACGTCAAAAGATTTAGATTGCTCAATGATTGAGCGTTTGCTTGTTCATCAGGCAATTGGCGCCAGTATTACACTGCAAGATGATCGCTAGATGACAGCAATTATCTGCCAAAAATTCGGGAAACGTAATACAGGCTTTAGCCCAGTGGATGACTTCCTAGTGGTCCAATCTGACCATACATGTTAGATAAATTTCGTCCAATTAAATATGTATGGTGGCCTCCCGACTCTCCCCTGATGGCAGATGTTGGAGGAGATAAGGATCATTCATTTGGATTACAATGTGTTCTCTCATGGTGGATTTACATGACCCCATGAAGCAAAAATTTTCGTGAAGAGACCGTTCCTTCCCGATAACTGCCTGCTGGTCAGTGGCGGTGAAGAGCACCGTTTACATGCAGCGATCACCTGTATGGGGACGAGCGAGGTCTACTGTCATACAGATTCATTGTTTCTGGAGGCGATTGAGGTGTCCACATGAAAGATGACTTCACCTGATCAACAAGCGTTTTGCTCATTCATTGGGTGATCTGCAGCACCATTACACGGTCCGATTATCGGGAATGAGCGTTCGTAGTAACGTTCGTTCCCACTAAATCCGCCATAAGCCTCTGCCATGCCAAGCAATATACCTGCGTGGAGAGATATAGACAGTGTTTGGCTGACAGCTATGTCATGTGTATGGTCGTCCTAAGAGAGAAATGGTGCAACGAAAAATCCTAATATTGACATGTATATCCTCCTAGTGTACACGGCACCCTGCCATTCATAAAGATCCATAGAGGCTGATGTGCGGGAACCGGAGAAACGAGCAACAATAGTGATGAAAATAGGCAGAGTACAAAATACACATATCAAACATACAACATAAGAGACAATGAATGAAAGCAAAACACAAGTGACATGGTGACACGAGTGACACAATGACAGACACACCAGGGGTCCTAAGAAGTTTCTGTAAAACGGTTTCCTAATCTCTCTCATTTATCTTAAGTGGCTGGGTTATTGCTGGGGGACCCCTCTCATGCGTGGCACTGCGTGTGCAGCGGGGGGGCTAGGCGGTTTTCACCCCTCCCTCCCAGAGGAAGCATCCAACAGCAGAAAAATCTCATTTTCCAACAAATAGTTTGTCAGAAACTGCAGGACTGGTCATAAATCAAATAGAGGGGAGGAGGGGAGGGAACCAGAGAGTGAGACAGCTTGTGTGGAGACTGAGAGAGACAGGCACCTAATACAGTGAGAGAGCGAGGGAAGGGGGTGACTGATGTGCCCATAGTCTCTCCTGCACAGGGTGGCGAGGGTCACACATTGACATCAGGCCTCAGTGATAAAACATAATCCTCATCCTCACGCAATTAATATGCACACCATTTATTCATCCGGTGACAACATGAGAAGAGATGGGAAAGAACAATTACTGCCAAGCTGATCGTGAGAGCCTACAACATCAAATCATATCGTGCCATCTTAACATACAAATATAGCAGAGCTGAGTGTGTCAACAACCTTTTCCGTGCAGGTTTGCAGTCAAATCAGAGATTGATATTGTAAACTGCTTGTCAAAATTACAGACACTGCTACATCTGACAAACTCAGCTCTACTATACCGTATTCCTGCAATGGAGCAGGGCATTGAATGCAAGTCTAGTCTATTATTTAGTAATATAGTAACATAGGGGGTCATTTATCAAACTGGTGTAAAGTAGAACTGGCTTAGTTGCCCATAGCAACCAATCAGATTCCATCTTTCATTTTCCAAAGGAGCTGTGAAAAATGAAAGGTGGATTCTGATTGGTTGCTATGGGCAACTAAACCAGTTCTAATTTACCCCAGTTTGATAAATTATCCCCATAGTTTCTTAGGTTGAAAAAAAGACATCTGTCCGTCCAGTTCGGCCTGTTATCCTGCAAGTTCATCTAGAATCTAGAGCAGGGGTGCACAACGTTTCCTGGTTGGGGGCCACATTGCCAGACTGAACCAATGACGAGGGCCGAAATAAAAATGTAAAGGTGCATTAACAACTGAAATATTGCACTTATGGCACATTGTACACACATTAAATAACATTAATGTCTAGTTACACTTCCAGGACTCCCATCTAATGGGAGAAATACATGAAAAATGCATGTGAGCAGCCACAAGACATAGGCATACATGTCTGTTACCAGATGGTTGGGGGCCGCACAGAATGGTATCAAGGGCCGCATGTGGCCCCCGGGCCGCAGGTTGCGCACCCCTGATCTAGAGGAAGGCGAAAAAAAATAAAAAAACCTGCGAGGTAGAGGCCAATTTTCCTCACTTTAGGGTAGAAAAATTCCCGACTCCAATCAGGCAATCAGAATAACTCCCTGGATCAACGACCCCTCTCTAGTAGCTATAGCCTGTAATATTATTACACTCCAGAAATACATCCAGGCCCCTCGTGAATTCCTTTATTGTACTCACCATCACCACCTCCTCAGGCAGAGAGTTCCATAGTCTCACTGCTCTTACCGTAAAGAATCCTCTTCTATGTTTGTGTACAAACCTTCTTTCCTCCAGACGCAGAGGATGTCCCCTCGTCACAGTCACAGTCCTGGGGATAAATAGATGATGGGAGAGATCTCTGTACTGACCCCTGATATATTTATACATAGTTATTAGATCTCCCCTCAGTCGTCTTTTTTCGAAAATAAATAAAGTAAATAACCCTAATTTTAATAATCTTTGAGGGACCTGTAGTCCACCCATTCCAGTTATTACTTTAGTAGTAAAATAGCGTAGTCCAGCTCTCAGGTGGATGGGTCATCTGACCAACCAATTTGAAATGATTTGAGCTTTGTGACGTGGTGCATTATCCTGCTGGAAGTAGCCATCAGAGGGTGGGTACATGGTGGTCATGAAGGGATGGACATAGTCAGAAACAATGCTCAGGTAGCCCGTGGCATTTAAACGATGGCCAATTGGCACTAAGGGGCCTAAAGTGTGCCCAGATAACATCCCCCACACCATTACACCACCACCACCAGCCTGCACAGTGGTAACAAGGCATGATGGATACATGTTCTCATTCTGTTTACGTCAAATTCGGAGTCTACCATTTGAATGTCTCAACAGAAATCGAGACTCATCAGACCAGGCAACATTTTTCCAGTCTTCAACAGTCCAATTTTGGTGAGCTCGTGCAAATTGTAGCCTCTTTTTCCTATTTGTAGTGGAGATGAGTGGTACCCGGTGGGGTCTTCACCTTTCTTTCCCATTCTGACATTCAGTTTGGAGTTCAGGAGATTGTCTTGACCAGGACCACAACCCTACATGCATTGAAGCAACTGCCATGTGATTGGTTGACTAGATAATCACATTAATGAGAAATAGAAAAAGTTGTTCCTAATAATTCTTTAGTTGAGTGTATATACACACAGAATACTGTCCTCTGTAGTATATATATATATATATATATATATATATAGTATAATGTCCTCTGTAGTATATATATACAGTATACTGTCCTCTTCCGTTTTTATTATTTTACACAGTTTAGCGTCATCTGCAAAAATTTATATTTTACTGTGCAAGCCTTCTACAAGATCATTAATAAATATATTGAAGAGAATAGGGCCCAGTACTGACCCCTGAGGTACCCCACTAATGACAGTGACCCAATCTGAGTGTGTACCATTAATAACCACCCTCTGTTTTCTATCACTTAACCAGTTACTTACCCACATACAGACATTTTTCCCCAGTCCAAGCATTCTCATTTTATATACTAACCTTTTATGTGGTACGGTGTCAAATGCTTTGGAGAAGTCCAGATATGCGACATCCATTGATTCGCCGCGGTAAAGTTTAGAACTTACCTACTCATAGAAACTGATTAAAGTAGTTTGACATGACCGATCCCTCATGAAGCCAAGCTGATATGGCGTTATTTGCTCATTTTTATTGAGGTACTCCAACATAGCATCTCTTAGAAAACCTTCGAACAGTTTACCCAAGACAGATGTTAAACTTACCGGCCTATAGATTCCGGGCTTAGTTTTTGGACCGTTTTTGAAAAGTATAGAGTCCTTAAATATTAGAAATAATGGTCTGGTTATGACATTACTTAATTCTCTTAGGAAACGGGTGTTTGCCATCTGGTCCTGGCGATTTGTCTATTTTAATCTTTTCTCCATTGTCTAATCAATTAAGGACAGTAGCGGCATTGATAGAAATTTTTTGATAGGATGTGGTGAGCACAGTGGCGGTCTTTACCACCAGGCAAACAATACCTTTGCATGGGGCTCCGATGGGCCCATGACAGGTGGGTCAGTGACAGTGCCACAACTTTCAATTTTATCTGTTTCCTCAGGATGCAGATATAGTTGTGGACCGGACAGCCAGTCAGAATCTCTGTTCCCAGCGGCGGCCCCTCTAACTGTCTGTTGCCAGCCTTGGCTGCTGTGCTAGAGAAGCACATGACATGACTCCGTAACCAATGAATATACATTATGTACAGTGCAGACAAAGAGGTCTGTGCACTGACACAGCACATGTCCAACCCGGGCCACTGCACTGACACAGCACATGTCCAGCCCGGGCTTCTGCACTGGCACAGCACATGGCCAGCCTGGGCCACTGCACTGACACAGCACATGTCCAGCCCGGGCCTCTGCACTGGCACAGCACATGACAAGCCTAGGCCACTGCACTGACACAGCACATGTCCAGACTGGGCTGCTGCAGCCGCGCAGTACATGACATCACTCCGTCAGAGTGATCTTCAGTATTTGCTGTACAGGCTGCCCGGTGTAGGGACAGTCACTTTGGCTGTCGCTCTCTGTAAGAAATGAAGATCACCTCCACCTAGATGATATCAGCTCATCAAAGAAATTAGTCAAAAGCCTCAAAGGACTTATATAGCAAAGAAAACAAAAGTATTTAGGGGCACATTTGACAGGATTTGAGACAGGTCTAATTTGGAACAGGTGGCCTATTGCCGTGTCCAAAAATGCCCGTACTATTAAAATATAAAATATAAAGCCCCCACACAGCTCCATAGATATAACTATAAAAAAGTTATGGGGGTCAGAATATGGCGATGTAAAAAAATATACCATATTTTTGTTCAAAGTTTAGATTTTTTAAAACACAAAAAAAAACTATACAAATGTGGTATATTTGTAATCATACTGACTCTGAGAATAAAAGGCACGAGTCAGTTTTGCAGCATAAGGAACACCGTAGGGACAAGACCCATAAAACTGGCAGAATTATTTAATTTTTTTTCCAATTCCACCCCATTTGGAATTTTCTTCCTGCTCCCCCTACATTGTATGCCATATAAAATGGTGGCATTGGAAAGTACAAATTCTACCACAAATAAAACAACCCCTCATACGGCTATGTGAACGAAAAAAACAAAAAAATTATGGCTCCGTGAAGGCAGGGAAGAAAAATGAAAACGTAAAAACAAAAACAAAAAAAATAGAAAAGTATTCAAGGGGTTAATATACAAATAACATGTAGCACTTGGACATTAATGTATTAACATCTGTCATTGGTATGTTTTCTGCAGCCTAGACATGGAAATTGTAATTAATATATTACCACCTTACAAAGTAGCCAGACATCCGAGGAAGCTGTGTTTCAGATGAGCTGTCTAAATTACGCCTGGGTAGGACCTGGCGTGAGATGCAACATTTTAGCGACATTTTGAAAAGTCACAAAACCTAAATGAGCCATGATCCTGGTCTAATCTGATGTTCTCGTCTAGAAAATAAACCTCAAGAGAAATCGGCCAAGACACCCAAAAGTCGCAAAAAAGGCTGGTAACGACTTATTTGGACGCAGTGTTTTTTGGTTTTTTTTGGAAGTGGGGGGAAGTGTGGCAAATTGGTATTTTCTGAATAGGGACCCCAGACACTTTGCATGGGGCCCCAGAATTGCTAAGTTCACCCCTGAGTTTGCAGTGAGGTACTGGGCATAGATACAGTATAATCGGAGTATATGTATGGCGAATTATACTGATTCACATACCAAGCAAACCTGTACAAGTTCCTTCTGTGCAGCCGCCGATCGCTCTGTGTGCACCTGGAATTGGGGTCTACAAGCTTCAGATGATCTCTTGATCTCTATAGACAAGCATTTTCAATGGTTCTTGTCAGGTCACGGGGCCCGAATGAGCATTGATTGAAGCTCTGGCCATAGACATCGATTGTGATATAAAGGCTCCGGTATTCTTCAGACCATTGAACAAAGACCAACTGTCCTATAAACACATTCTAATCAATAATGGGACAGATTTATGAAAACGGTCTAAAAGTAAGACTGTCTTTGTTGCCTCCAGTAACCAATCACAGCACAGCTTAAATTTTTAAGAGATATAAGAAATGAAAGCTAAACTGTGATTGGTTGGCAACAAGGACAGTTTCATAAATCTCCCCCTAATATTTATTTTTACAGATAATCAGGAGATGGAAGAAACTGTCAAAAACAATGACTGTCTTTGTTGCCCCTCGCGGCCAATCACGGCGCAGTTCTCATTTCTTATTCTGCTCTTAAAAGATGAAAGCTGCACTGGGATTGGTTGCTAGGGGCAACAAAGACATTATTGCTATCTGTAGAAATGTGGACTCATGACTTCTGATGACCCCAAGCTATCTACCAGTCCTAGAATCTGTCTAACAAAAAGTGATGCAAATTGGTGCAATTTTGGTGCAATTTGGCGAAACTAGGAGCTTCATAAGCGCCATTTTAGCCACAATCCTGGCATAGAATTCTGTCTCAAAGTAAACCAACCCATAGTTGGAATGGAGCTGGAGAAATATGTGTATCCCGGCACCAGATTTCTCATCCAGCCTGAGCCCCTGTGATACATCTGGTGCGGGTCTAGACAGATGGCCTCATTTATCAAAACTGTCTAACAGGAAAACTGCCTTACTTGCCCCTAGCAACCAATCAGAGCTCACCTTTCATTTCTTAAAGTGTTGGGAATAAATAAAAGGTGAGCTCTGATTGGTTGCTATGGACAACTGAGACGGTTTTCCTGTTAGGCAGTTTTGATAAATGAGGCCAAGACTGTCTAAACTGACCGTACATCACCTAGATCAGGGATCGGCCACCTTCAGCACTCCAGCTGCTGGGAAACTACAACTCCCAGCATGCAAGCATACTTACCTGTTCTTCTAATGCCCATAGAAGTGAATGGAGCATGCTGGGACTTGTAGTTTCAGAATAGCTGGAGTGACAAAGGTTGCTGATCCTAGAGGATAAGTAAATCTGGGCCTCCTTCTTTACAGATGTGCATGTCCACGTTTAATTGCATCATCATATTTGTTTGCTAATATTTCACACACATTACGTACATGCCGACTCTACTGCAATGTCTGGGAAGCTCCGGGAAAAAGGGGAGCCCTCTATCATACTTACCAACATTTGAGTTGGTAAAATCGGGGCTTATAACCCCGCCCCAGGAACGCCCCAAACCCGCCTGGAAACAACCACCTATGGCGGGGTTTCACATTAGCCCCACCCATTCTAGCTGGGACTGTATCTGAAAATCAGGGACAGTCCTGGCAAATTTTAAACAGTATTAGAGGGGTATTCCAGTTTTTCTTTTTTTTATTATTATTATTTGTTTAGATAATAGGAAATCATACAATTTTCTAATACACATTTTTAAAATTCTGCATACATACCTTTCTTATATCAGGCAGTTGACCAGCACATAGGACACATCCATGTGATACGTATAAAGGACTAGTGGTGGAATAATGATTTTTATTCTGTTTATTACAGCAACTACATGACTGTGTATTTACATGGCCGCCTGTCTTTAGGTGATGTTGTCACACAGAGATCTGCTTAAACATAGACACTGACGGAGATGATGAAGAGATGCTGCTGTAGGTAGTAATACTGTATAATACAGTATATACTGTACATGTTCTGCTCCTCAATACATTACTATTCACTGGTTTAGATACCTGGGCAGTTAAATGAAATCCTGGTCACATGATACGTGTGAGGGTCACATGACTGACGCCATGTTCAGTCCTATCCAGCTCTCCCGCGGATGCATTTTATAGGACTAATACTGACTGTCCCATTTTTCTCCTTTAGGAGACTGTGTGGATGTCATACAGGTCTGTAAGCACATTTTTAATTAGATGTATATTAGAAAATTGTTCAACGTCCTATTCTCAAAATAATTAAATGTCATCATTAAAACCGGAAAACTGTATAGCCCCTTGCAGACGAGCGTGTCCGGATTAGGTCCGGATGCGTTGCGTCTGCGATCAGGGAAAATCATGCGAGTAGGTACGCAATTGCAGTCAGTTTTGACTGCGATTGCGTTTCGATGTTCAGTTTTTATCGCGCGGGTGCAATGCCTTTTGTATGCGCGTGATAAAAAACTGACTGTGGTACCCAGACTCGAACCCGGACTTCTTCACTGAGGTCCGGGTTTGGGTTAGGTGTTCTATATATTTTATTATTTTCCCTTATAACATGGTTATAAGGGAAAATAATAGCATTCTGAATACAGAATGCTTAGTAAAATGTTGCTTTAGAGGTTAAAGGGCTTCTGTCACCCCACTAAACCGTTTTTTTTTTTTTGTTTACTTATAATCCCTACACTGCGATTTACATTTACATTTACATAATCTAATTAATTATTTTGGTCCAGTAGATTGTGTTAAAAACGTGCTTTTAAAATATGCAAATTACCTTGCTACCAGCAAGTAGGACGGCTACTTGCTGGTAGCAGCCGCATCCTCCGATCCTAAAGACGCCCCCTCCGCATGTTGATTGACAGGGCCAGGGAACGGGATCGTCCTCTGCTAGCCCTGTCTGCTATCAAGATCTCGCGCCTGCGCCGTAGCGGTATTCAGTCGACGCAGGCGCACTGAGAGGCAGCCGCTCGCTCGGCCGCTCCATCCTCAACGCGCCTGCACCTATGACGTCACATCTACACCCGGCGCAGGCGCATTGAGGATGGATCGGCCAAGTGAGTGTCCGCCTCTCAGTGCGCCTGCGCCGATTGAAGACAGGTACGGCACAGGCGCGAGATTTTGAATGCAAACAGGGCTAGCAGAGAACGATCCCGTTCCCTGGCCCTGTCAATCAACATGCGGAGGGGGCGTCTTTAGGATCGGAGGATGCGGCTGCTACCAGCAAGTAGCCGTCCTACTTGCTTGTAGCAAGGTAATTTGCATATTTTAAAAGCACGTTTTTAACACAATCTACTGGACCAAAATGATTAATTAGATTATGTAGGCATAAATCGCAGTATAGGGATTATAAGTAAACAAAAAAAAAAAAAAACAGTTTAGTGGGGTGACAGAAGCCCTTCAAAAAATTAACTCACCTCATCCTGTTGTTCGCGCAGCCGGCATTGTCTTCTTTCTTCTTCTTTCAGGACCTGCCAAAAGAACCTTTGATGACGTAATCGCGCGCACCACGTCAGCACTGGTCCTGCTGAATGAAGATAGAAATCTTCTATCTTCATTCAGCAGGACCTGCGCTGACGTCACTGCGCTCACCACGTGGTGAGCGTGATGACGTCATCAAAGGTCCTTTTGCAGGTCCTAAAAAAAGAAGAAAGAAGACGATGCCGGCTGCATGAGGTGAATTAATTTTATTTTATTAACCTCTAAAGCAACATTTTAGTAAGCATTCTGTTTTAAGAATGCTATGATTTTCCTTTATAACCATGTAATAAGAGAAAATAATAAAGTAAATTGACTTTTATCAATTTACTAACATCATCTCCTAGCAACCATGCATGAAAATCACACCGCATCCGCACTTGCTTGCGGATGCTTGTGATTTTCACGCAGACTCATTCATTTCTATGGGGCCTGCGTTGCGTGAAAAAACATAGAATATAGAATATTCTGCGATTTTCACGCAACGCATAAGTAATACGTGAAAATCACTGCTCATCTGAACAGCCCTATTGAAGTGAATGGGTCCGGATTGCGTTTACCTCACGCATTGCACCCACACGGAATTCTTGCCCATGTGAAAAGGGCCTATGTGTCACCAGGCTACTGCAGCCCCAGCACCCACATGTGCTCTGATGGGGACATGACTCACCATGGAAAGGGTTGTGACACATCTCAAAAGGGGAGCGGCTACATAGTAAAGAGGCACCTAAAAAAAGGCACACCTAAAAAAGTATCGGCAATGTCATCCTTCCACAAGTCGACTTGGAAAAGTTGGCAAGGTATTTGCAAACTTACCCATAAGGAATCATGCACACGACAGTATGTATTTTGCGGTCCGCAAAAAATACAGATGACGTCCGTGTGCATTCCGTATTTTGAGGAACGGAACAGCTGGCTCCAAATAGAACAGTCCTATCCTTGTCTGTAATGTGGACAATAATAGGACATGTTCTATTTTTTTTGCAGAACGGAAATACGGACATACGTAAACGGAATGCACATGGAGTAACTTCAGTTTTTTTGTGGACCCATTGAAATTAATGGTTCCATATACGGGCCGCAAAAAAACAGACACGGAAAAAAAATACGTTTGTGTGCATGAGGCCTAAAGCCTCATGCAGACGTCCGTGGAACAAGGTCCGTGAGATACCGAACTGGCATTGCAGGAGCGCACGGTGTCATAGCAACCAATGACGCCGTGTGCTCCTGCAATGCCAGTCCGGTATCTCACGGACCGTGCTCCATGGACGTCTGCATGAGGCATAAGGGTGATATTTAACGTGCACCTTGAGCCGCAGGCACCACAGTTACCACTAATCACCATGCAGCACCTAGACTTGCCACTTGAAAGAAAAGTGAAGTCCGGCAATTAGCGGTAGCTGTGGTGTGGCACCCGCGGCTCAAGCCACATGTGTAATATCACCCTAGCCTCCAGTGATTGTTTCTAGAATCAGCTCTGAATAAAGTTATCTTCTCTGGACCTTTCAAGCTCATTATGTAAGAGTGTGGACCCACCAAAGGTCTAGTATGCTGGTGAGCCAATCTGACCTTCATATTAGGTCATATGGAGGACCCCCTATCTAAGACACTTTCTCTTGGCAGAATCCAGATCGGCTTAGCTCTTGCCATTAGAGAATAGCAGATGTCCATTGTTTTCAATACTGTGGTCCTCAGAAGAGAACAGCGGGTTCCAGGTCAATGTCCCCTTGGGATCATCCGTTGACAGTGACCTGCAATATAAGAAGGAACAAAGCAATTGCATCATTGATGTATATCATATAGGTCATGAAATTGTTGTGCCACCTGAAATACAAAAAAAAAATTCAGGACTATAAGGCCTCCTGCACACGACCGTATGATTTTGAGGTCCATTTTAAACGGATCAGTTTTTCAGTTTCAGTAGTGTTTCCGTCCCTTTTTGCCATTTCGTTTTTTACGTTTGTGATCCATTTTTTGCGGATCGCAAACGGAATCGGAAGCATACAATAATGTTTAAACAGTAAGTACATAAAAAATTTGGGCTGGGCATAACATTTTCAATAGATAGTTCCGCAAAAACGTAACGGATACGGAAGACATACGGATGCATTCTGTATGCTTTTGTTTTTTTGGCGGAACCATTGACTTGAATGGAGCCACGTAACCTGATTTGTGGGCAATAATAGAACATGTTCTATCTTTTACCGGAACGGAAATACGGAAACGGAATGCATTCGGAGTACCTCCCATTGTTTTTGCGGACCCATTAAAGTAAATGGTTCTGCATACGGACTGCAAACGGACCGCAAAAAAACAGAACGGAAATGGAAAAAACATACGGTCGTGTGCAGGAGGCCTAAAGCAGTTCTGGAAAACCAATGATGATCAAGGACTCATTCAAGTTAGATTAAAAAATTAAAATGTAAGGTTCCCAATCTCTGACAGCAAGGATAGATCTTGAGATGGTAAAGGACTGAAACACAAAGTATATTCCAAAAGATCTTAACTTTTTATTATACAATGATTAGGCAATGTTTAAATGAAATTTCACTGAAAAAAATATTCTTGGGCATCTGTTTGAGTCCTTTGTGTCCCTTCTCTATTTCTAGCACTTACCACCCCTTCCTGCTTATATCATGAAAGTATTTTGTCCACGATCTTCTTCTTTTTCTCCCACTTTTTCTCTGTGAAGATCTGAGCAGGGCCGGCACAACGCATTTTTTGGTGCTCTGAAAGATGAGGAAAATTGTCCCACCTTCAAGCCATAAAATCTATTTAAATTATAGTGATTGAGCCATTGTGGTTAACGGGCACATTTATAGAGTCCAGTAGTGTACTCTCTGCTCTCTGATCCATGGTCCACTTACTTGGAAGGAGCTGAGTGTACAGGAATCCTGTTTTATAGATGGTCAGTTTTGAGGGGTGACATCAGGTTCCAAGATTTTGAGAAAAGGTGTGATAATAAGCATCACCCAAAATATTTTACAGGAGTTGTTCAGCCCCAAAATTAGTTATAGTTATGGCCTTGAAAGTGTGTAAATAAAAGAGAAAAAAAAACCTGCTCACCTATTCACTGCCGCTTCATTCCAGCGCATAGGCTCCAGTCCCTGAGTGATGTCCCCTTCACTGGCCTCAGTCGTAACATGTCCCCAAGCAGCACTTGACAGCTGAGCCTCTGTGGTAACGAGCTCCCTCCACTACACAGTTGATGGGGCTACACCTGAACTTACTGGCATGGGTGTGTGGTTTCCGACCCCCACAGATCAACTGGTGATGGCTTCTCCTGAGGATAGGCCATCACTAGACCTAATACTATTCTAAGGTTGGCCATACACATTTGATAGCTGGCCGAATGAGACAGCTACTACATCCTTATACACATGCATGCTCAGCTCGGCTGAGTATCAATGAGTTCTGAATGGGCAGACAGTAATAAGTCGTTGCCAGACTTGGTAGCAGCTTATCTCCCTCTAAGAGGACATCTCACAGAACAGGTGTGACTTCACTGACTCTAGTGCTAGTTTTATTTTTCTTCTAACCTCCCTTATACTCCTGCAATCAGCACCCAGAACTAGGGAATTGTTATTTGGGCGGTCAACGGCTGAGGTGATGTTCCACTGACACTGGGTGGTGGAGACTGTCCACCTGACAATTCATTAGTATCTAGCACTGATACGAATGGAACTGATTGCGGGTGAACGGTTTAGGCTAGCAGAAGAAAAAAAAGTGCCAGAGTCACTGAAGACATAGCTGCAAAACTATACAGCGAGGTGCAGTACTATGAGGACGCAACAGATTCCAGCCCTAGCCCCAGTGATCACCTGTGATCTGCAAGGTACTGCACAGGAAGTGCAGCACCACCACAGGAGAAACGAGGAACTACATAGTGACCACCTCCTCCAGACAAGGCCAGGCTGGAGATGTAATCTCGACTGGTCCTGTGTTCTCACTTGTGCGCTGTCGCCTTGGGAATTGGCGCATGCGCAGTACAGCCTTGGTGCTTGACAGGGCTGCTCAGTACAGATAACTTCAGTCCTGTCAAGCACCAGGACTGTATTGCCTGTGCACCAGTTCCCTAAGCGATGGCACACGCCATGCCTAATCCACATTGAGAATGGACAGAGCACTTCTTTTTTCTGCAGTCTGGTTTTTAAATTGATATTTGAATTAACATGTGGTTTAATTTCAATGGGGAAGATCTAAAAATGTGTGAAAATACCCTTAAACTCCTGAACTACAAGGTATTTGCACCCTCTGAGCCTTTTCAGGTTTTCCCAAGGCATTGACTTGAGATGACATCCTTAAGGTCCAAGAGCGCTCCTAGTGGCGAGATTGGGAAAGGCTAGCCATGGGCTGTGGGAGAGGAGAGAGAAAGGAGCCTGAGAACTAGGAGGAGGCGCACAGCTCAGCTGAGGAGTCAGGATTTAATTCAATGCATCATTAACTAGTCCTCTGTATGCACTGTCCCCGATATATCATCCATGCTCAGTAAACAGCCGCCTGACACTGCATTAGCCTGGAAATGAATTCTCACTTTTATAGGGAAATTGCAAATCCGCCAAGAAGAAAAAAAAATAAGAAGAAGGAGAAGAGCGAAGGAGAAGGTATACATAAGGAAAGCCAGAGAAAGAGAGAGGAACTATGGAGAGTGAAAGAGATGTAAGGAGAAGGGACTACAGGGGGGGCTAAATAGAGAGGTGAAAGACTGCGAATTTCTACGGTGGTATATAGCGAGTGACAGAGTGAAGAACAGGGGCTGTGTGAGAGGGAGAGGGGCAGCCGGAGTGGAGAGAGGGAAAAATGGGAAGGCAATTATCGAAATCATTAGGCGTGGAGTTTCTTCTCCGCGCGCCACAACACTTAATGTTTAACTCTTTATTAACTTTAAAACGCTTCGTATAGAGATTTTTTTTCCACTGAAAACCTCCACATCTACTCACAGGCCAACAGTGCCGTCATACTGTGCATATATATTAATCACACGCCGTCCTTAAAATGGGGCCGACAGAATGAAATATAATATTTTAGTATTTGTACGTCTACTAAGCCAGGACGCCAGAGGGGTGATAACAGGAGCCGAATGTTATACGTCGGACAGTGGTCTTCTCAAAGAAACTGGTCGGTGTGCCGAACACAAGGTGGAACTGAAAATCTGGTCTGAAGAAGGGGGTGGTCTTCCTACAGAGGTGGTCTTTAGGGGAGGTTTCACTCTATGTACAAATATATAGATAGATATTGCTCAGTTGAATGCGTCTGAGCCGCAATACCACAGACAGCCCATGGACAAAAGTGTGGCGCTGTTTCTAGGAAATAAGCAGATTATCTTTGGAACTCTCAGACAACCGCTTTAAAGAGGACCTGTTACTTCTCCTGATGTGCTAAATACTTGTATTTCCCATAATCTAACATCTTTATAATACAACCTGTTTTCTTAGAACTGTGTTCCTCTGTTAGTCCTGCTAGAAGTGTATGAATGCAGTGTGTCAAATGAGTAACCAATTGGGGGGGTGTCCCTGCACAACTAGGTACTGTCCAGTGATACTGTAGATTGTGCAGGGGCTCACCTCTTTGGATTTGAAAAACCCAGTTGTGAATGTATTCATGATGTTCTGGAAGGAAAAACAGAGGAACAGAACAGCACAGTTATCACAGTAGATACTCTAGAGTTGGCACTTCATGGGGAATGCAAATATTCACTAAAACAGACAAGTCACGAGAGGGGAGAGGTCCTCTATAAGACGTGCACTGGGCATAGATAGTGATCACTGCGTCATTGACATTACTGGAGTTTTGTGTGTTATAGGACAATGCCTGATGTGAGAGCGGGCGGCAGGACCGCTCTGATCACTCACTATGGTGAATACTACAGGTCTGAGAGCGGGCGGCAGGACCGCTCTGATCACTCACTATGGTGAATACTACAGGTCTGAGAGCGGGCAGCAGGACCCTCTGATCACCCACTATGGTGAATACTACAGGTCTGAGAGCGGGCGGCAGGACCCCTCTGATCACCCACTATGGTGAATACTACAGGTCTGAGAGCGGGCGGCAGGACCGCTCTGATCACTCACTATGGTGAATACTACAGGTCTGAGAGCGGGCAGCAGGACCCTCTGATCACCCACTATGGTGAATACTACAGGTCTGAGAGCGGGCGGCAGGACCCTCTGATCACCCACTATGGTGAATACTACAGGTCTGAGAGCGGGCGGCAGGACCGCTCTGATCCCCCACTATGGTGAATACTACAGACCTGAGAGCGGGCGGCAGGACCGCTCTGATCACTCACTATGGTGAATACTACAGGTCTGAGAGCGGGCAGCAGGACCCTCTGATCACCCACTATGGTGAATACTACAGGTCTGAGAGCGGGCGGCAGGACCCTCTGATCACCCACTATGGTGAATACTACAGGTCTGAGAGCGGGCGGCAGGACCCCTCTGATCACCCACTATGGTGAATACTACAGGTCTGAGAGCGGGCGGCAGGACCGCTCTGATCACTCACTATGGTGAATACTACAGGTCTGAGAGCGGGCAGCAGGACCCTCTGATCACCCACTATGGTGAATACTACAGGTCTGAGAGCGGGCGGCAGGACCCTCTGATCACCCACTATGGTGAATACTACAGGTCTGAGAGCGGGCGGCAGGACCCCTCTGATCACCCACTATGGTGAATACTACAGGTCTGAGAGCGGGCGGCAGGACCGCTCTGATCACTCACTATGGTGAATACTACAGGTCTGAGAGCGGGCGGCAGGACCCCTCTGATCACCCACTATGGTGAATACTACAGGTCTGAGAGCGGGCGGCAGGACCCCTCTGATCACCCACTATGGTGAATACTACAGGTCTGAGAGCGGGCGGCAGGACCGCTCTGATCACTCACTATGGTGAATACTACAGGTCTGAGAGCGGGCGGCAGGACCCCTCTGATCACCCACTATGGTGAATACTACAGGTCTGAGAGCGGGCGGCAGGACCGCTTTGATCACTCACTATGGTGAATACTACAGGTCTGAGAGCGGCGGCAGGACCCTCTGATCCCCCACTATGGTGAATACTACAGGTCTGAGAGCGGGCGGCAGGACCCCTCTGATCACCCACTATGGTGAATACTACAGACCTGAGACCAGGCGGCAGGACCGCTCTGATCCCCCACTATGGTGAATACTACAGACCTGAGAGCGGGCGGCAGGACCGCTCTGATCGCTCACTATGGTGAATACTACAGGCCTGAGAGCAGGCGGCAGGACCGCTCTGATCCCCCACTATGGTGAATACTACAGACCTGAGAGCAGGCGGCAGGACCCCTCTGATCATTCACTATGGTGAATACTACAGGCCTGAGAGCAGGCGGCAGGACCGCTCTGATCCCCCACTATGGTGAATACTACAGGTCTGAGAGCGGCGGCAGAACCCTCTGATCCCCCACTATGGTGAATACTACAGGTCTGAGAGCGGGCGGCAGGACCGCTCTGATCACTCACTATGGTGAATACTACAGGCCTGAGAGCAGGCGGCAGGACCGCTCTGATCCCCCACTATGGTGAATACTACAGACCTGAGAGCGGGCGGCAGGACCGCTCTGATCACTCACTATGGTGAATACTACAGGCCTGAGAGCAGGCGGCAGGACCGCTCTGATCCCCCACTATGGTGAATACTACAGACCTGAGAGCGGGCGGCAGGACCGCTCTGATCACTCACTATGGTGAATACTACAGGCCTGAGAGCAGGCGGCAGGACCGCTCTGATCCCCCACTATGGTGAATACTACAGGTCTGAGAGCGGCGGCAGAACCCTCTGATCCCCCACTATGGTGAATACTACAGGTCTGAGAGCGGGCGGCAGGACCGCTCTGATCACTCACTATGGTGAATACTACAGGCCTGAGAGCAGGCGGCAGGACCGCTCTGATCCCCCACTATGGTGAATACTACAGGTCTGAGAGCGGCGGCAGGACCCCTCTGATCCCCCACTATGGTGAATACTACAGGTCTGAGAGCGGGCAGCAGGACCGCTCTGATCACTCACTATGGTGAATACTACAGGCCTGAGAGCAGGCGGCAGGACCGCTCTGATCCCCCACTATGGTGAATACTACAGACCTGAGAGCGGGCGGCAGGACCCCTCTGATCACCCACTATGGTGAATACTACAGACCTGAGAGCGGGCGGCAGGACCGCTCTGATCACTCACTATGGTGAATACTACAGGCCTGAGAGCAGGCGGCAGGACCGCTCTGATCCCCCATTATGGTGAATACTACAGACCTGAGAGCGGGCGGCAGGACCGCTCTGATCACTCACTATGGTGAATACTGCAGGTCTGAGAGCGGGCGACAGGACCCCTCTGATCACCCACTATGGTGAATACTACAGGTCTGAGAGCGGGCAGCAGGACCCCTCTGATCATCCACTATGGTGAATACTACAGGCCTGAGAGCGGGCGGCAGGACCTCTCTGATCACCCACTATGGTGAATACTACAGGCCTGAGAGAAGGCGGCAGGACCCCTCTGATCATCCACTGTGGTGAATACTACAGGCCTGAGAGCGGGCGGCAGGACCCCTCAGATCACCCACTATGGTGAATACTACAGGTCTGAGAGCAGGCGGCAGGACCCCTCTGATCCCCCACTATGGTGAATACTGCAGGTCTGAGAGCAGGCGGCAGGACCCTCTGATCACTCACTATGGTGAATACTACAGGTCTGAGAGCGGGCGGCAGGTCCCTTCTGATCCCCCACTATGGTGAATACTACAGGTCTGAGAGCGGGCGGCAGGACCCCTCTGATCACCCATTATGGTGAATACTGCAGGTCTGAGAGCGGGCGGCAGGACCCCTCTGATCACCCACTATGGTGAATACTACAGGTCTGAGAGCGGGCGGCAGGACCCCTCAGATCACCCACTATGGTGAATACTACAGGTCTGAGAGCGGGCGGCAGGACCCCTCTGATCCCCCACTATGGTGAATACTGCAGGTCTGAGAGCAGGCGGCAGGACCCTCTGATCACTCACTATGGTGAATACTACAGGTCTGAGAGCGGGCGGCAGGACCCTTCTGATCCCCCACTATGGTGAATACTACAGGTCTGAGAGCGGGCAGCAGGACCCCTCTGATCACCCATTATGGTGAAAACTGCAGGTCTGAGAGCGGGCGGCAGGACCCCTCTGATCACCCACTATGGTGAATACTACAGGTCTGAGAGCGGGCGGCAGGACCCCTCTGATCACCCACTATGGTGAATACTACAGGTCTGAGAGCGGGCAGCAGGACCCCTCTGATCGCCCACTATGGTGAATACTACAGGTCTGAGAGCGGGCGGCAGGACCCCTCTGATCGCCCACTATGGTGAATACTACAGGTCTGAGAGCGGGCGGCAGGACCCTCTGATCTCCCACTATGGTGAATACCATAGGTCTGAGAGCGGCGGCAGGACCCTCTGATCCCCCACTATGGTGAATACCACAGGTCTGAGAGCGGCGGCAGGACCCTCTGATCACCCACTATGGTGAATACTACAGGCCTGAGAGCAGGCGGCAGGACCCCTCTGATCCCCCACTATGGTGAATACTACAGGTCTGAGAGCGATGGAAGGACCCTCTGATCCCCCACTATGGTGAATACTACAGGTCTGAGAGCGGCAGCAGGACCCCTCTGATCACCCACTATGGTGAATACCACAGGTCTGAGAGCGGCGGCAGGACCCTCTGATCCCCCACTATGGTGAATACCACAGGTCTGAGAGCGGCGGCAGGACCCTCTGATCCCCCACTATGGTGAATACTACAGGTCTGAAAGCGGCAGCAGGACCCCTCTGATCACCCACTATGGTGAATACTACAGGTCTGAGAGCGGCGGCAGGACCCTCTGATAACCCACTATGGTGAATACTACAGGTCTGAGAGCGGGCGGCAGGACCGCTTTGATCACTCACTATGGTGAATACTACAGGTCTGAGAGCGGGCAGCAGGACCCTCTGATCACCCACTATGGTGAATACTACAGGTCTGAGAGCGGCGGCAGGACCCTCTGATCCCCCACTATGGTGAATACCACAGGTCTGAAAGCGGCAGCAGGACCCCTCTGATAACCCACTATGGTGAATACTACAGGTTTAATACACTCTGTCTCTGCGGAAAGTGTTACTGATGTCAGCCCTTGTTCTCTGCAGTCAGCCGCCACTTCTGTCACGTTGTGATGCTCCAACAAAGGGACTTCTTACTGTATCTGCTAATTAGTGAGATCTAATTACTGATAGGACGTCCTTGTAGTGGTTTCTACAAAATGTATCATCAGATAATTGATTGAGAGGGAAGATAAGAATGGAGACCAAATTAAGGAGTTCAAAAGTCTTTATTGACACTGGAAGTTATTTTAGAATATTACGGTAATTTTATATATATATATATATATCTCAATAATCTATCTCATTATCTATCTATCTAATTATCTATTTATCTATCCAATTATCTATCTATCTCATTATCTATATCTATCTATCTATTTATCTATCTAATATCTATCTAAAATTTATCTATCTACAGATGCAGCCGAGTTATACTTGGTTACCGCGTTAAGTAAACAATGGCAAGAAAAAGATAACTAACTTTCAATAGATTTCAATTGCTTTTGTCACGAGATAACCAAAATAGAACTGTGTCATATGTTATCAGAGTCAGAATTTTAGCTCGGCTACATCTGTATCTATCTATCTACCCATCCATCTCTCTCTATCTACGCCATTATCTATCTATCTTTGCTGTGTTCTACCTTGTGTACCAGTGAACATTATGATGCTGTGTCTTACTGCTGGTCGTGTTACATATTATAATAATAATAATAATCTTTATTTATATAGCGCCAACATATCTATGAGGAGATAGGGGTGACAAAAAAGGTAAAAGTGCTTGTTTTGTACAATGGTCCAGCCATCTTGGGAGTATAGGGGAGCAGATATAAAGCTGCATGAGCAGGTCTGCTTCTGAGTGCGGTCGAGAGTTTGGTGGAGGATCAGGAAATGATGATAAATGGGCTATATATGGAGAGGAGTTAGATCAGGGGATGTTATAGGCCACCCTAAAAAGATGGGAGCGCCTAAAACTGTCTATATTGCGATTTAACCTAATTTCTTGGGGTAGGGCATTCCAGAGAACTGGTGCAGCTTGGGAGAAATCTTGAAGCCGGGAGTAAGAGATTCGGATTATTGTGGATGTCAGTCATAAGTCATTGGCTGAATGTAGAGCAGGGGTAGGGTGGTAGACAGAGAGGGGAGAGATGTAGGGGGGTGCAGCACTGTGGAGAGCCTTGTGGGTGAAAACAAGCAGTTTCATTAATAGTGAGTTATAGTAATCAAGACGGGAATAGATCAGGGCAACAATAAGAGTTTTTGTTGTTTCCATAGTGAGAAAGGGAATGATTCTAGAAATTGAATATAGGGGGTGAAGTCAAGATCAGTGTTAAACGTCACACAGCGGGCGTGCTGCCTAGGCGTGATGGTAGTGCCACACACTGAAGTTCAGTTTTTGAAAGATTTTGTTTCAGATAGAGAGAGGACAGCTTCTGCTGTCCCAGACCTTCCGAGATCCGGCGCATGCCCAATAAAAAGCTATGGGTGCCGGGCGCATGCGCAGAAGCTGAAAGCGAGTCCGATGCCCATAGCTTTCTATTGGGAATGCGCCGGATCTCGGAAGGTCGGGGACTGCAGAAGCCGCCCAGCTAAGTGAATATTGATGAGCTGGGCGGCGCTTCAAAACGGCGGTTGGGCTGATGCTGGCTGGGCGCAAGTGGAGCTGAAACGCCGCCCCTTGGGCAGAAAGAACAGCGATTACTTCAGGTTATAAAACGTGAGTTTACTGTATTCATAATGTGGACAGGGGGGATACTTATATGTTTTTAATGCACATTAGAAGACCTGTGCATGGATACGTACAGCTAATTATGGTTATTGGGCCTGTCAGTGTCCCTTTAAAGACAAGAACCTTGACCACTGGGCTATAGCGCTCAGTGTTAAGTCATTACTCAAAGCCTCATAGAAGTTTCTCTTGTATCATACCAGAGAAACTTCTATGAGGTTTTTCAGCAATGTATTAGCATTTAGCTCTATAGCCCAGTGGTTAAGGTTCTTGCCTTGAATGTTAGATGGTTCAAATCCCCACAGAAACATTTTAAAAATAGAGTCTAAAAATACACAAGACTCACTTCATAAAAAATTATTTTTTTCTTTCCATCGCGATATTCTGACCCTCATAACTTTTTTATAGTTATGTATACGGAGATGTATGGGGGCTAATTTGTTGTGGGACGATCTGTCATTTTTGACAATACCATTTTCGGGTGTGTATGACTTGATCACTTTTTATTCAATTTTCTTGAGCGATAAAGTGATGAAAAAAAACGAATAATTTTATAGTATGGGCGTTTTCCCATGCGGCCATAATGCTATTTTTTGGTTTATTTTTCTTTCTTTCTTTTTTTCTTTTTTCAAAACTTTTTTTCAATTTTTTAAAAACTTTTTGTTAGGTCCCCCAAGTGGACCACAACTTACAATCATCAGATATAAATTGCTCCATTAGTCTGTATAGAAATTACTATATCACAGTTCAGTGCTGCCATCTAGTGGCCTAAACTGGGATATACTAACAATGAGCCTGGAAGCCTAGTACAGGCTGCGGCTTATTTATAGAACAGGGTGCTTTTCACGATCTCCGCTGGGGTAAAGGGCGTCTGAAGAGAAATTCCACACTTCTGGTTTTTAACACTCTCAAATGCCGTGAGTGAGGGGAACTCTTTGCTGTGACGGGAGGGGGCATGTGGCGTATTCTGGGTCTATAAGGGTAAATAACTGTTACATTTTGGGGGGCATAATAAGGGTTGGATAACCCTTTTAACCATTAAGATACAGGAGTTTTTTTTTCATTTTTGCATTTTCATTTTTCTTCCCTATCTTCCTTGAGCCATAACTTTTTTATTTTTCTGTTCACATATCCAAATGAGGGCTTATTTTTTGTAGTGGTGAGCAGGCAAAAAATTCCAAATGGGGTGGAATAGAAAAAAATATATATGTATTCCTCCACCGTTTTACAGGTTTTGTTCCTACGGTGTTCCCTTTGCGGCAAAACTGACCTGTGCCCTTCATTCTCTGGGTCAGTAGGAATACAAGGGGGTGAAGTGTTTCAGTGGAGGAGCCAGGGTAGGTGGTGGGATGGGTCAGGGTGGGTAGTGGGCAGAGTTAGGGGGCCGAATTCAAATTCTCGCTATGGGGCCCAATGATTTCTAAGTACGCCCCTGCCAGCATGCCAGGGCGGATTGCAGAAGACCTGAAAATGGAGGGTCAACACTGAAAATATTGAATCTTTCCATAAACTTGATATATTTGTCTCTAAAAGCTATGAAATGCTTATAATTGTACTTCAGTATACCATAAAAACATCTGACAGAAAGATTCAAAAACACTGAAGCAGCAAAGTTTGTGAGAACCAACATTTGTGTGAGACTCAAAACTTTTGGAGAGCCCAAGGTTGAAGATTATGAATGTAAATCTTAAATAACTAATCCAAATAATTAAGCTGATAAAAAGTCACTTATATAATTTTGATGACTAGTGGAAAACAGCAGCTTTTCATGGACAAACCTGTATTGCCAGGGATTTGATTTTCTGGACACTTTTGGCGATGTTCTGGATTTTCTGACATAGGCTATTAAACTTTAGGTGCAATGGCCACTTTGTGCTTCTAATTATAGAAACCTGAGATGATTTTGATGTAGTTTACCTGTTTTTTGTTTTTCTTGTTTGATGCTTTCAGATTTTTGATAATATCAGCGGTGTCATTTTCCAGCAGGTAATAAAATGGAGAAATCATGAGTGAAAACTCAATGTGGTCATTGTAACTGTGCTGCATGAGTAGCTTGTGTAAAGCTTGAGCTAAATCTGTACGTCATAGTACTGGCCAAAGAAAGCCCAATACCAGCTCACCCGAGGAGCAGATACATGGAGATGCTGGACAGCACGGGAAACACCAGAAGGAAAGATACAATCCAGTATCAGGTTTAGGAATAAAATCTTCAGGGTTTATTTCAAGATTCCATAAAATCCAACATGACAAATAGGGCCACCCCTAGCGTTTCAAGTCCCTTGTAGGTCCTTAGTCATAAACAGTATCTGCCAAATTATAGCATTTTTCATTGAACTCAGATGACTTTTTGCCAATGCTCCATAGGGAAGTAATATGCATAGTGGTTTTAAGGAAATTTTGGTGGGGGCCCAACTCCCCAAACGCCCGCTGATTAGCTTTTTCAAAGCACCGCAGCACTCATCAGACCTCTGCGGCCACCTCACTGCATACCAGACACAATGCTGTACATTGCTTAGTGGCTGTGCTTGGTATTGCAGCTCAGGGGCTTTCACTTAAATGACCATGGTCACGGACGAGCATGACATCACTGGCCTAGGAAAAGTGCTGTAAGCTCTTTAAACAGCTGATCGGCGGGGGTGCTGAGAGTCGGACACCCACCGATCTGATATTGATGACCTATCCTGAGGAAAGTTCATTAATATTTTCCTCCTGGAAAACCCATTTAATTTATAAATTAAAACTGGTAATACTACAATAACGTTTATCACCAGTCCACAGGACCAGCCATCCACTACTTAAAGGGGTTGTCTCATCTCGCCGTTACTAAAGCGAGATGAGACACAGTCCTGACCACCTCCCGGCCCTGCATGAGAGCTTTGGAAACAGCGTAGGACAGCAAGCTAGTTTCTGAGTTAGGGAAACAGTATAGCTTTCCGTCCTACACTTTTGCCGTAGCTCTCGTGCAGGGTCGGGAGGTGGTCAGGACTGTGTCTCATTAGTAACGGCGAGATGAGACAACCCCTTTTAATAAAACATATAATTATTAAAAAACATAGAGTACAGACCAAAAGTTTGGACACACCTTCTCATTCAAAGAGTTTTCTTTATTTTCATGACTATGAAAATTGTAGATTCACACTGAAGGCATCAAAACTATGAATTAACACATGTGGAATTATATACAGGTCCTTCTAAAAAAATTAGCATATTGTGATAAAGTTCATTATTTTCTGTAATGTACTGATAAACATTAGACTTTCATATATTTTAGATTCATTACACACCAACTGAAGTAGTTCAAGCCTTTTATTGTTTTAATATTGATGATTTTGGCATACAGCTCATGAAAACCCAAAATTCCTATCAAAAAAAATTAGCATATCAGGAAAAGGTTCTTTAAACGAGCTATTAACCTAATCATCTGAATCAACTAATTAACTCTAAACACCTGCAAAAGATTCCTGCTTTTAAAAACTCCCAGCCTGGTTCATTACTCAAAACCGCAATCATGGGTAAGACTGCCGACCTGACTGCTGTCCAGAAGGCCATTATTGACACCCTCAAGCAAGAGGGTAAGACACAGAAAGAAATTTCTGAACGAATAGGCTGTTCCCAGAGTGCTGTATCAAGGTACCTCAGTGGGAAGTCTGTGGGAAGGAAAAAGTGTGGCAGAAAACGCTGCACAACGAGAAGAGGTGACCGGACCCTGAGGAAGATTGTGGAGAAGGACCGATTCCAGACCTTGGGGGACCTGCGGAAGCAGTGGACTGAGTCTGGAGTAGAAACATCCAGAGCCACCGTGTACAGGCGTGTGCAGGAAATGGGCTACAGGTGCCGCATTCCCCAGGTCAAGCCACTTTTGAACCAGAAACAGCGGCAGAAGCGCCTGACCTGGGCTACAGAGAAGCAGCACTGGACTGTTGCATGTCATTCGGAAATCAAGGTGCCAGAGTCTGGAGGAAGACTGGGGAGAGGGAAATGCCAAAATGCCTGAAGTCCAGTGTCAAGTACCCACAGTCAGTGATGGTCTGGGGTGCCATGTCAGCTGCTGGTGTTGGTCCACTGTGTTTTATCAAGGGCAGGGTCAATGCAGCTAGCTATCAGGAGATTTTGGAGCACTTCATGCTTCCATCTGCTGAAAAGCTTTATGGAGATGAAGATTTCATTTTTCAGCACGACCTGGTACCTGCTCACAGTGCCAAAACCACTGGTAAATGGTTTACTGACCATGGTATTACTGTGCTCAATTGGCCTGCCAACTCTCCTGACCTGAACCCCATAGAGAATCTGTGGGATATTGGGAAGAGAAAGTTGAGAGATGCAAGACCCAACACTGGATGAGCTTAAGGCCGCTATCGAAGCATCCTGGGCCTCCATAACACCTCAGCAGTGCCACAGGCTGATCGCCTCCATGCCACGCCGCATTGAAGCAGTCATTTCTGCAAAAGGATTCCCGACCAAGTATTGAGTGCATAACTGAACATAATTATTTGAAGGTTGACTTTTTTTGTATTAAAAACACTTTTCTTTTATTGGTCGGATGAAATATGCTATTTTTTTTAGATAGGAAATTTGGGTTTTCATGAGCTGTATGCCAAAATCATCAATATTAAAACAATAAAAGGCTTGAACTATGTCAGTTGGTGTGTAATGAATCTAAAATATATGAAAGTCTAATGTTTATCAGTACATTACAGAAAATATTGAACTTTATCACAATATGCTAATTTTTTTAGAAGGACCTGTACATAACAAAAAAGTGTGAAACAACTGAAAATATGTCATATTCTAGGTTCTTCAAAGTAGCCACCTTTTGCTTTGATTACTGCTTTGCACACTCTTGGCATTCTCTTGATGAGCTTCAAGAGGCAGTCACCTGAAATGGTTTTCACTTCACAGGTGTGCCCTGTCAGGTTTAATAAGTGGGATTTCTTGCCTTATAAATGGGGTTGGGACCATCAGTTGCAATGTGGAGAAGTCAGGTGGATACACAGCTGATAGTCCCACTGAATAGACTGTTAGAATTTATATTATGGCAAGAAAAAAGCAGCTAAGTAAAAAAAAACGAGTGGCCATCATTACTTTAAGAAATGAAGGTCAGTCAGTCCGAAAAATTGGGAAAACTTTGAAAGTGTCCCCAAGTGCAGTCACAAAAACCATCAAGCGCTACAAAGATACTGGCTCACATGCGGACCGCCCCAGGAAAGGAAGACCAAGAGTCACCTCTGCTGCGGAGGATAAGTTCATCCGAGTCACCAGCCTCAGAAATCGCAGGTTAACAGCAGCTCAGATTAGAGACCAGGTCAATGCCACACAGAGTTCTAGCAGCAGACACATCTCTAGAACAACTGTTAAGAGGAGACTGTGTGAATCAGGCCTTCATGGTAGAATATCTGCTAGGAAACCACTGCTAAGGACAGGCAACAAGCAGAAGAGACTTGTTTGGGCTAAAGAACACAAGGAATGGACATTAGACCAGTGGAAATCTGTGCTTTGGTCTGATGAGTCCAAATTTGAGATCTTTGGTTCCAACCACCGTGTCTTTGTGCGACGCAGAAAAGGTGAACGGATGGACTCTACATGCCTAGTTCCCACCGTGAAGCATGGAGGAGGAGGTGTGATGGTGTGGGGGTGCTTTGCTGGTGACACTGTTGGGGATTTATTCAAAATTAAAGGCATACTGAACCAGCATGGCTACCACAGCATCTTGCAGTGGCATGCTATTCCATCCGGTTTGCATTTAGTTGGACCATCATTTATTTTTCAACAGGACAATGACCCCAAACACACCTGGCCTCCACAGTCACCGGACCTGAACCCAATCGAGATGGTTTGGGGTGACTGGACCGCAGAGTGAAGGCAAAAGGGCCAACAAGTGCTAAGCATCTCTGGGAACTCCTTCAAGACTGTTGGAAGACCATTTCAGGTGACTACCTCTTGAAGCTCATCAAGAGAATGCCAAGAGTGTGCAAAGCAGTAATCAAAGCAAAAGGTGGCTACTTTGAAGAACCTAGAATATGACATATTTTCAGTTGTTTCACACTTTTTTGTTTTGTATATAATTCCACATGTGTTAATTCTTAGTTTTGATGCCTTCAGTGTGAATCTACAATTTTCATAGTCATGAAAATAAAGAAAACTCTTTGAATGAGAAGGTGTGTCCAAACTTTTGGTCTGTACTGTATACTAACATGACAATAAAACAAAAAAATACGATGACACAGTAACATTAAGGGGCCCCTAATATCCAGGTCTACCCAAAATAATCCAACACAGACCCCAACATATATGACAATAGTCAAGCAGCGTTTTGGTGTCTGCCTGGAAAGCGGAATGGAGGCGGAACGGTGGCAAACTGAGGCAAACTGCTGCATTCTGAATGCATTAGGAAAAAACTGATCCGTTTTGGACCGCTTGTGAGAGCCCTGAACGGATCTCACAAATGGAAAGCCAAAACGCCAGTGTGAAAGTAGCTGGTACCCCCAGGGAACAAGGTGACAAGTGACGACAATTCTTTTCTACGGGCAGGTGGGCTCATTTGTATTGAGAATTTCCTCACTTCCTCTGAGAAGGATGTCAATCAATGATCTTAAACACAATGGTCACTTTGTAACAGCCAGGAATGTGATTGTGCAGCATCGTGACTTCTATAGATCTTCCTGACACCTGCAGACATAGGATGCAGTATCTACTATTTTCCTAAATGATGGATGAGAGATACACCTCCCTAAGCTTGTCTCTTTTGGGTTTCTATAAATATTCCTAAAAATTTAATACTGACAGATTGCAAAAGGAGGATAAAAACACTGACACTGTCACAACAGGCAAAGTTTTTGTAAACTTGTACAGCCCCTATATTGGAATCTCGGGCACCTCTTTTTTATGGGGTGCTCTTTTTTTTCAGACACCCCCACATGCAGGTCCTCCTGCTTAAACTATGCAACCCTCTACTCCCCTAATTATAGCTCTTAAAGAGGACCTTCCACCGATTATGACACTGTGAACTAAGTATACAGACATGGAGAGCGGCGCCCGGGGATCTCACTGCGCTTACTGTTATCCCTGGGCGCCGCTCCAGTTATAGTAGGCAGAGATTTCAGTCACTAAGTTATGGTAGGCGGAGTCTGCATTGTACAGAATGGTTCAGGGATTATAATGTATTCTGTACAGCATGGTATAGGGATTATACTGTATATTACACAGTATGGTGCAGGGATTATATTGCATTGTACGGGATGGTGCAGGGGTTACAATGTATGCTCTTTAATGTGACAATTATCTTAGGTTTTCCTATCGCTTACCTTTAATGGCGCTGTAGCCAGCTCCGAGCCGACCCCGCTCAGCAGCTGCCAAGGCTTAGAGGGAACACTGCCTGTAGGTACAGTGACCCAGTGGATCACTGCTAAGAGTTTAATGTTGTAATTTGTTGTGAAGGCGCTTTTTGAATGCACTTTGTATGCCACATGGTTATGTATCGGCAACAAATAGTCAATACTGGCAGCTTAAGCCTAGTTTTTCCAGGGTGATGGGCTGGTCCTGCCACCTCGCAAGTGGTCAATCTTAGTTGAGCAGAGCTAGAGTCAAGACCTACATGTGTGAGCTTCTGCCAAGTAAGCCCAAAGAGAAGCTTCATCCAAGAAACCCCGTTCCTGAGACTGAAAAGCTGCCAGAGAACAACTTAACTTAGAGACTAGCCCTGAGTGAAGGAGAACAGACATTCTGAGAAGGTTTAGAACCACGTCATGCAGGATTAAGACACTAAAGGCCCCTTTTCACTGACAATCGCCTGCTCATCAGTGAAGAAGACTGCTGCATTTACATGCAGTGATCTCCTCCACAGTATTGGAAGGAGCGATTGCTCATCACCATAAAGAATCATTCTTTGCTGTGCTGGCAGCAGAGTGCTGTTTAGACAATCCAATTACCCGATAAATGAGCTTTTGGTCATTCATCGGGTAATGGGCAACACCTTTACATGGACAGATTATAGCTAACAATTATTCATACGAACGCTTGTTAGTGATAATCTGCCCAATATTCAGGCAGTGCTTAGGGCCATTTAGGTACCGCACGTTTATGACAATAAGACTTTACTGCTGTGGAAAGATATATTGCTTTGGCACCCACCAAACTTTGAGACAGACTTCCCATCCGAATCCTATATCTGCACCTCGCAGCCCGGGAACTGAAGAAAGAATCTATGAGAACAGAACTGCGTGCCTTTGGTTACTGGGAGGATAGCAAAGTGAATTTCGAGTGAGACTCAGCGAGGATTACTGCCATCATTGTTGCTGCCTATACACAGCTATTGGGAGAAGACTACTCTGTAATATACTTTGAAACTGTGCCTATTGCTGCTATTTTTACTACTATTCCTATCATCAAATCAGTAAAGAGAGACTTTACCTATTGAAACCAAACGGGTCTGGTCATTGACTCCCCAATCCATCCTCTGTTCCATACTTCTGTCCTCCTGCCTTGCACTTATCTACATATCACCAGGCAAGAGCCCACAAAAGGTCCAAGGGAAGATTGGGTGCACCCTCCATTTACTGCACGGCCTAGGAAATGTTGGAGTGAGGACAGCCACCGTGAACCAGAAAACCCCTTTAAGAAAATATCAAGTGGGGTACCAAGAACATTACAAAGTACCTCAGACTCCTTAAATTAGGAGGATTGTTCAAAAAGACAGTTGCTCTCTTAGTCAATACGTCATTTGAATCCTTTGCAAATATGAATTTCCAAATAAAGTTCCAATGCACGTATTTCATCCCTTACCTGCAGGCTACCCTCTGCCCATACATGTATTACTTTACACCCCTCTGACATATTTGACACTCAGCAGATTAAGTGACATCATTTTCCAGGCATGATGACATCACTGGCTCCAATTCGAAGTACCACAGCACTTTTAATGACCTCCTTGATTTGCTCAAAGCTAAAGATGATTATTTGCGTTGCTCTAAACACACCTTTTATATGCAGTTGATTGTTTTGCGCGTCCCCTCCATGTGTCCGCTGGTAATCGAGCCGCATTGCTGTACAGTGCCAGCCTCTGCAGATGCTCAGACTAAAGTGTCTATATTAATTAACTTCCAATTTCCTCCCTTCTTCTTTATCTTTTTAATTAGCATTTAGTCTTTCATGTGCTGGTCAGTGGAGGACTAGAGGTCAGATGGTCATCAGTCAATGGCCAAGACACAAGGACCTATTGAGAGCTCTCTCCCATGGATTCTAAATGGGTGCCAATTAACCTATTCACTGCTGGGAGCTATCAGTTTACTTAATCATAATTCCTCACAGGGTTTTGGTTTCGGGACTTTCGTTTTCACTTTCTTTTATGGACTTAAAAGGAAAACTAAAAAAAGTATTATCACTGCCACCAAACGAAGCGTGATCTGGTTTACTGTCACCCGGTCTGGGTCATTGGAGGAAATTATTGGTAATCAATCACAAAGGGCACTGGATTCAACCTCAGGTTGTGATGAGGACGGATGTGAGTTTTTGTATCATGTGTACAATGCTGACCAGTACGTAGGTGCTTATTCTGGGATTGCGTCTGCTCTCTCTAGGGGCAACATAATATCAGCATGGGGTTCTTATACAGTACATACCCCCTGGGTATGTACTGTAGAGGAATACCCAGGGGGGTATGTACTGTCAACATCACACTGATCTTCAGATTCCAGAGAGGAGAGAAGGAGAAGACTTAATTTAGGCAAGATTTACCCTTTCTCTCTTTCTGGTAACCATATCAATTAAAATATCCATCAATAGTATCATATGGTGCCTACAGGAGCAAAAATGAAGAACATTTCTCCCAATTGACTCCGTAAGGTAATTAGCACAGGAGGACAATCTATATGAGACTTGGGGATATTGTGGACAGTAAATTTAACTTTAGTGACCAATGCCAGGCAGCTGCTGCCAAGACAAATAAAATAACAGGAAGCCTAGATGCTCAGGACAAGAACATAATTTTGCTTCTATACAAATCACTAGTCAGACCACACATGGAGTGTACAATTTTGGGCACCTTTGTATAAGAAGAACATAACTTAAGCAAAGCAGGTTCAGAGGAGGACGACCAAGGAAAGAGAATGGGTAGTTTTCAGTAATAAGACAGATTGTCAAACTTGTGAAAATATGTAGAAATCTGAGTCTCACTTCCTTCTGGGATTCACGTCCCCACCTATCCCTTGGTTGAACTTGATGGACTTATGTCTTTTTTCAACTGTATTAACTATGTAACTTGGGGTTGTTTGGTCTGGAAAAAAGAAGGTTTAGGGAGGGATCTAATTACAATGTACAAATAATATGAATGGACAGTACCGAGATTTTTCTAATGATCTTTTTATACCTAGGCTTGTAACCATGAGAAGAGGACATCCACTACGTCTAGTGGAAAGAAGGTTTCCATATCGTCATAGATAGGTGTTTCTTTACTGTAAGAGCAGTGAGACTATGGTTGATGGTTGATTCATTGAACAAGTTCATGAAGGTAAACAGATTTCATAGGGCCCCATAGCAAACTTGGTATGAGCCCCCCAGTGAGATTAATGAAGTTATTGATCACCATAGGAGAGCTCCGTTGGTACTGCATGATGGACCTGGATGCCTTTCTCAACAGTAATATCACAAATTATACTTACTAGATTTCTGGAGATGGGGTTTTGATCCAGGAAGTCATTCTGATCACCAGATTTGGTGGTGAGATTTATCAAAACTGGTGTAAAGTAAAATGTGGAATCTGATTGGTTTCTATGGGCAACTAAGCCAGTTTTCCTTCACACCAGTTTTGATAAATCTTCCCCTATTGTTTTCCCTAATGTAATAGGCATTGGCATTCGTTACATAGAGTTTCATGCCTTCCTCTGGATCAACAGACTAGGATTACAGGTTGGACTTGATGGACGTGTGACTTATTTTAGTCTTATGAACTATGGCCTTGATTTATCATACTGGCGGCATACCCCGCTCTTCTTCACGAGTCCACGCGCGCATCATAAATTAATCACAGTCCATGTGCCTGAACCAAAGTCTAGATTTCAATATTCTTGTAAACTAGAAGTTTGGCGTAAAAGAAGATAAATGTGGCAGGGGCGCTGGCACCGCCCCCCTTTCCGTCTGAACCATGTTCTCTTTTTGGGAAAATGGCAAAGGCAGGGCAAAAACACCACTTGCACAAAAAATAAATATGCAAATGGTGCTGAAAATGCGTAGTTTGGGACTTTTTTTATTTATAAAAAACAAAATGGCTGCACACCATTATAATATATACAAACATTAGAGCTAGGAAATGGGGGTCATTCTAGATAAAAGTGGTACAATACCGACTATAAATGAGTATACATGAATAATGGAAGCTCTTAGCGCACATACGTGTCGGGCCCATCTACCAGGCGTCAAGGTGGCTTCCGCAGATGGGTCCCGACACGTATGTGCGCTAAGAGCTTCCATTATTCATGTATACTCATTTATAGTCGGTATTGTACTACTTTTATCTAGAATGACCCCCATTTCCTAGCTCTAATGTTTGTATATATAATGGTGTGCAGCCATTTTGTTTTTTTGTAATTATGTTTGCCTCATGGATATGCACCTGTGATCCTGAAGGTTTTAGTCAAAATTTTCTTGAATTTTTTTTATTTATATTAATGATAAATTAGGCCCTGGGTAATTATGTACAACTTGCTAAGCACTTTAGACACATTTCTTTTCCATAATCCATCTCATGGCTCCCACACTTATTTTTTTGTGCCAAAAATGACTCCTGTATTCAACAGTTGCGGGGTGTTTCACAACTTCTCTTAGCTTCAACCCTTTTCTATGTATTTATTAACTTCACATACACTGCAGAGCTGTATTACTATACTCATACATACACTAGAGAAAATGATAGCTCGAGTCTACACCAGCCCCTAGCTGGCATAGGTTTGAGTTCCTGGAGCGCAGCAGACCAGTGATGTGCCTGATGTATTAACCACCTCCGGACCGCCAAACGCAGATTCGCGTTCCGGAGATAGCAGCGCTGCGCAGAGTCACGCATATACGCGTCATCTCGCGAGACGCGAGATGACGCGCTTTGCCGGCCCGCGCATGCGCATCGCGGGCCGGCAAAAGTTAAAGGAAGGTCACGTCAGCAACCTGCCAGCCAATGATCGTTGCTGGCAGGTTGCTGATTTTTAAAAAATCCAATGAGAAGCCAGATAACAGATCTTATTAGTAAATATGATCTGATATATGGCTGCCCTGCTCCTCTGCTTGTCCTTTTCGTCGGTTGGATCCGGCAGAGGAGCAGTCTTCACAGTGAGTAGCACCAACAGTACACTTTAGCCCCAGATCACCCCCTGCACCCCAATTAACCCTTTGATCACCCCTTTGATCGCCCCTGTCAATCACTAGTGAAAGTGAAAAAAGTGATCAGTGCAAACTGTCACTTTTTTTTTCCACTAGTATTGACTGTTAGGTTTTAGGGATAGTTTAGGCCCCTTGGTTAGGTAGTTTAGGGATCAGTTAGCGCCCAGCCCACCGCACCGCAGTCACTTATTCGCTGATTAGCGTATCGCTAATCAGCATTTGTACTTTTATAGTATCTGTAAGTGATCAAAACTGATCACGGTCAGATCTATAATAGTATTAGTGTCACTTTAGTTCGCCCTCCACCCAAAACGCAGTGTTTGCCCGATCAGGCCTGATCGGTCGCCCACACGTGAGTTCGCCCACACCCGCCCCGCCGCAGTGACAAAAATTTGTATTTTTTTTGATCACTGCACAATAACTTTACACGCGCTGCGGCGATAAAAAAATCTGTTTTGATATTTTTTATCAACCGCAGCGGCCTCCGGTACTTCGCTAGCCTCCCCTTTGTAAGACAGGCTTGCTTTTTTTCTTGGGTAGTCTCAGGGAATACCCCTAAATTTAGTTGCCCACATGTCAAACAGGGGGTATTCTTCTGAAGAGGCCTACAGGCTTCTGACCCAGTCGGATGAGGAATGGAAACCCTCATCTGATGAATCTAGCGGGTCAGAATACGAACCTGTAGAAAGCAGTGGCAGTCTGACCCAAAGTTCGGACGAGGAGGCTGAGGTCCCTGATAGCACCAGGTGTACCCGGCCCCATGTCGCTAGACCGCAGGTTGCGCAGGATCCGCTTCAAGAGCAGCAGAGTGGGGCTGGCGCTGTCGGATTACGTGGTGAGGCATACACCAGCAGCGCAGCCCTTCCTGGACCTAGTACCAGCACTGCCGTACAACCTGGTGAAGTGGCGAGCACCAGAAGGGCAGTTGAAGCTGGTATGGTGGCACGTGCAGTAGTTACCCCGTCGCAGCCACCGCACAGACGGGCCCGTAGAGCCCCTAGAATCCCAGAGGTGCTGGCAAACCCTGATTGGCAGTCCCCAACTTCAGCCGCACCTGTAGTTCCCCCTTTCACCGCCCAGTCTGGAGTTCGGGTTGAGACAGCTCAGATCGGTTCGGCCCTGGGATTTTTTGAGCTGTTCTTGACTGCGGAGCTCTTGGACTTAGTCGTGGCAGAAACAAACCGGTATGCCACTCAAACTTGCGACAAAAAATAAAAAAATTCTAGGAACTCGCCATGCCCCTCACGGAATACCTTGGGGTGTCTTCTTTCCAAAATGGGGTCACTTGTGGGGTAGTTATACTGCCCTGGCAATTTAGGGGCCCAAATGTGTAAGAAGTACTTTGCAATCAAAATGTGTAAAAAATGGCCTGCGAAATCCGAAAGGTGCACTTTGGAATATGCGCCCCTTTGCCCACCTTGGCTGCAATAAAGTGTGACACATCTGGTATCGCCGTACTCAGGAGAAGTTGGGGAATGTGTTTTGGGGGGTCATTTTACATATACCCATGCTGGGTGAGAGAAATATCTTGGCAAAAGACAACTTTTCCCATTTTTTTATACAAAGTTGGCATTTGACCAAGATATTTATCTCACCCAGCATGGGTATATGTAAAATGACACCCCAAAACACATTCCCCAACTTCTCCTGAGTACGGCAATACCACATGTGTGACACTGTTCCAAAGTTAATAAAATTATTGCGTTGCGGCCTGTTTTTTTTTTTTTTTTTTTACCTTCCAGGTGGACCAACCGATCGACTAGCTGCAGCACTGATGTGCATTCTGACAGAAGCATTGCGCTGCTGTCAGATTACACACAAGTCGGTGCTGGCAAACCCTGATTGGCAGTCCCCAACTTCAGCCGCACCTGTAGTTCCCCCTTTCACCGCCCAGTCTGGAGTTCGGGTTGAGACAGCTCAGATCGGTTCGGCCCTGGGATTTTTTGAGCTGTTCTTGACTGCGGAGCTCTTGGACTTAGTCGTGGCAGAAACAAACCGGTATGCCACTCAATTTATATCCGCCAACCCGGGAAGCTATTATGCCCAGCCTTTCCAAGTTTCCGAACTTAAAACTTTTCTGGCCCTTCTCCTCAACATGGGTCTAACCAAAAAGCATGAATTGCGGTCATATTGGTCCACGAACCCAATTCATCACATGCCCATGTTCTCTGCTGCTATGTCCAGGGCACGATTTGAGGCCATCCTGCGTTTCCTGCACTTTAGTGACAATAGCACCTCTCGTCCCAGAGGCCATCCAGCTTTTGACCGGCTCCACAAAATTCGGCCCCTCATAGACCACTTCAACAATAAATTTGCAGATTTGTATACCCCTGAGCAAAACATCTGCGTAGACGAGTCCCTTATACATTTTACCGGGCGCCTTGGCTTCAAACAATACATCCCAAGCAAGCGCGCCCGGTATGGGGTCAAATTGTATAAGCTCTGTGAAAGGGCCACAGGCTATACCCACAAATTTCGTGTCTATGAGGGAAAAGATCAGACCCTGGAGCCGGTCGGTTGCCCTGACTACCTGGGGAGCAGTGGGAAGACAGTCTGGGACTTGGTGTCACCCTTATTCAGCAAGGGGTACCATCTTTATGTGGACAATTTCTACACAAGTGTGGCCCTCTTTAGGCATTTGTTTCTAGAACAGATTGGCGCCTGTGGCACCGCGCGGGCTTCCCCCAACGGCTCGTTAGCACCCGTCTTGCAAGGGGGGAGAGGGCCGCATTGTGTAACGAAGAACTGCTCGCGGTGAAATGGAGAGACAAGCCTGACGTTTGCATGCTCTCCTCCATTCACGCAGACACGACAATACAAATTGAGCGAGCAACCCGTGTCATTGAAAAGCCCCTCTCAGTCCACGACTATAACCTTCACATGGGAGGGGTGGACTTCAATGACCAGATGTTGTCTCCGTATTTAGTTTCCCGCAGAACCAGACGCTGGTATAAGAAGGTGTCTGTATACCTAATTCAATTGGCTCTGTATAATAGTTTTGTTCTCTACAGTAAGGCTGGGAGAACTGGATCCTTCCTCAAATTTCAGGAAGAGATCATCGAGAACCTCCTGTACCCAGGAGGTTCCGTGGCCCCATCCACCAGTGTAGTTAGCCGTCTACACGAGCGACATTTCCCCAATGTCGTTCCTGGTACCTCAACCCAACCGTCACCCCGAAAAAGATGTCGTGTCTGTAGCAGGAGTGGAATAAGGCGTGACACCCGCTATTTCTGTCCTGACTGTCCTGACCACCCTGCCCTATGCTTTGGAAAGTGTTTCCGGAAGTACCACACACAGGTACACCTAGCATAGGGATCACATCTCACCAGGACAGGCACAGAGGGCTATTAGGGCCCATTCACATACAGCTGCTGCAAACGTCTCCTTTCACCTGGGACAAAGTGCATAACGCACTTCGCCACATCTTTGGGCGATTTGCGCTTTGCACATTGACCCATGGGGAAGGAGAGGTTTGTTCTATAAAGGTAAAAAAAAAAAAACACCAGTAAGCAAAAAGGTTAATGTTTAGTTCAAAAAGTTTAAGTTTATATGTTCTGTTCCAAAGTTAATAAAATTATTGCGTTGCGGCCTGTTTTTTTTTTTTTTTTTTTACCTTCCAGGTGGACCAACCGATCGACTAGCTGCAGCACTGATGTGCATTCTGACAGAAGCATTGCGCTGCTGTCAGATTACACACAAGTCGGTGTATGCGGCGCTGCAAGACGAGATTTCTCCTCTGCAGTAAAAGATATGTTTGCCGAGGCATACGAGCTGACGAGGAGGCGGCGTTCCTATGCTTTGGCAAACACTTTGTATATAAAAAATTAAAAATAAATCCCGGCAATGATTTATTCATCCACATCGATTGATGTGAATGGAGAAATCGGGTTTGCCAGGGCATACGAGCTAAGTGGGCTTGGATGTAGGGCGGAGCTCCTATGTCCTGGCAGACGCCTTTCCCCTCCTTTTTTTTTTTTGGCAGAGATTTTTCCATCCACATTGATCGATGCGAATGAAGAAATCTGTGCCGTTCATTTTTTTCTTTCAGCCCAGAGGCTGAACGGAAAAAAAAAATCTCATTACCTGTATGCTCAATATAAGGAGAATAGCAGAAACTCCTAATGCTGGCCATACATGTAATGATTGCGGAGACCCTCAAATGCCAGGGCAGTACAAACACCCCACAACTGACCCCATTTTGGAAAGAAGACACCCCAAGGTATTCGCTGAGGGGCATATTGAGTCCATGAAAGATTTAAATTTTTGTCCCAAGTTAGCGGAAAATGAGACTTTGTGAGAAAAAATAAACTAAAAATCAATTTCCGCTAACTTATGCAAAAAAAAAATAATTCTATGAACTCGCCAGGCCCCTCATTGAATACCTTGGGGTGTCTTCTTTCCAAAGTGGGGTCACATGTGGGGTATTTATACTGCCCTGGCTTTTTAGGGGCCCTAAAGCGTGAGAAGAAGTCTGGGATCCAAATGTCCAAAAATGCCCTCCTAAAAGGAATTTGGGCCCCTTTGTGCATCTAGGCTGCAAAAAAGTGTCACACATGTGGTATTGCCGTACTCAGGAGAAGTTGGGGAATGTGTTTTGGGGTGTCATTTTACATTTACCCATGCTGGGTGAGAGAAATATCTTGGCAAAAGACAACTTTTCCCATTTTTTTATACAAAGTTGGCATTTGACCAAGATATTTATCTCACCCAGCATGGGTATATGTAAAATGACACCCCAAAACACATTCCCCAACTTCTCCTGAGTACGGCAATACCACATGTGTGACACTTTTTTGCAGCCAAGGTGGGCAAAGGGGCACATATTTCAAAGTGCACCTTTCGGATTTCGCAGGCCATTTTTTACACATTTTGATTGCAAAGTACTTCTCACACATTTGGGCCCCTAAATTGCCAGAGCAGTATAACTACGCCACAAGTGACCCCATTTTGGAAAGAAGACACCCCAAGGTATTCCGTGAGGGGCATGGCGAGTTCCTAGAATTTTTTTATTTTTTGTCGCAAGTTAGTGGAATATGAGACTTTGTAAGGAAAAAATTAAATAAAATTATCATTTTCCGCTAACTTGTGACAAAAAATAAAAAATTCTAGGAACTCGCCATGCCCCTCACGGAATACTTTGGGGTGTCTTCTTTCCAAAATGGGGTCACTTGTGGCGTAGTTATACTGCTCTGGCAATTTAGGGGCCCAAATGTGTGAGAAGTACTTTGCAATCAAAATGTGTAAAAAATGGCCTGCGAAATCCGAAAGGTGCACTTTGAAATATGTGCCCCTTTGCCCACCTTGGCTGCAAAAAAGTGTCACACATGTGGTATTGCCGTACTCAGGAGAAGTTGGGGAATGTGTTTTGGGGTGTCATTTTACATTTACCCATGCTGGGTGAGAGAAATATCTTGGCAAAAGACAACTTTTCCCATTTTTTTATACAAAGTTGGCATTTGACCAAGATATTTATCTCACCCAGCATGGGTATATGTAAAATGACACCCCAAAACACATTCCCCAACTTCTCCTGAGTACGGCGATACCAGATGTGTGACACTTTTTTTATGCCAAGGTGGGCAAAGGGGCGCATATTCCAAAGTGCACCTTTCGGATTTCACCGGTCATTTTTTACACATTTTGATTGCAAAGTTCTTCTCACACATTTGGGCCCCTAAATTGCCAGGGCAGTATAACTACGCCACAAGTGACCCCATTTTGGAAAGAAGACACCCCAAGGTATTCCGTGAGGGGCATGGCGAGTTCCTAGAATTTTTTATTTTTTGTCGCAAGTTAGTGGAATATGAGACTTTGTAAGAAAAAAAAAACATCATTTTCCGCTAACTTGTGACAAAAAATAAAAAGTTCTATGAACTCACTATGCCCATCAGCGAATACCTTAGGGTGTCTACTTTCCGAAATGGGGTCATTTGTGGGGGTTTTCTACTGTCTGGGCATTGTAGAACCTCAGGAATCATGACAGGTGCTCAGAAAGTCAGAGCTGCTTCAAAAAGCGGAAATTCTAATTTTTGTACCATAGTTTGTAAACGCTATAACTTTTACCCAAACCATTTTTTTTTTTTGCCCAAACATTTTTTTTTAATCAAAGACATGTAGAACAATAAATTTAGCAAAAAATGTATATATGGATGTCGTTTTTTTGCTAAATTTTACAGCTGAAAGTGAAAAATGACATTTTTTTGCAAAAAAAATCGTTAAATTTCGATTAATAACAAAAAAAGTAAAAATGTCAGCAGCAATGAAATACCACCAAATGAAAGCTGTATTAGTGAGAAGAAAAGGAGGTAAAATTCATTTGGGTGGTAAGTTGCATGACCGAGCAATAAACGGTGAAAGTAGTGTAGTGCCGAAGTGTAAAAAGTGGCCTGGTCATTAAGGGGGTTTCAGCTAGCGGGGTTAAAGTGGTTAAAGGGGTTAACTAGAGACCCATAATCAGGTGTACGAGCCCTTATTGGAATGACGTCTATGGCAGGGCTGGCCAACCTGCGGCTCTCCAGCTGTTGCAAAACTACAACTCCCACCATGCCTTGCTGTAGGCTGCTAGCTGTAGGCAGTCTGGGCATGCTGGGAGTTGTAGTTTTGCAAAAGGCTGGAGAGCCGCAGGTTGGCCATCCCTGGTCTATGGGCAGCGTTACTCCTCCATACAGTGTTATAGGAGGCCGGTCACAATATTCCTTTTCCCTTGCTGTGCAATTTATTTTCCCTTCATTAATGATTAAGTAAATGATCTTGAGAATAAAGGATCACCAGAAGGGGCGTAACAAGGATCCATGGGGCCCCACAGTAAAATATTGAATAGGGCCCCACAACACCATGACCACCTTCAGTGGCATGAATACGAGAAGCTTAAGATTATGTTGCTTTTCCTAATGTGCAGGGATAATGCACACAGTGATGTCACAATGGTGGGATTATGTGCAGAGTGAAGTGAGAGCACAGGTATAATGTGCACAGTGATGTCACACTACAGCAGTAAGGCTCACAGTGATATCACAACAGTATGATCATACTCATGGTGATGTGCAGAAATTAATCTCTCACAGAAATAATGCAAAAAGTAATGCACTCTTCTATTGTTCATATACATCACTGACTGCACATATATCTGAGTGGAGATGGGCCCCCTTACTTATTGGGGCCCCATAACAGCTGCTATGCCTGCTACCCTCGTAGTTACACCCATAGAGGGGTATGCAAAAATTGAATCAGGTCTCATAACAAAATATAGTATGGGGCCCCCTTCCTCACCAAGTTTTCCACCATGTGTGTGTCAGAAACTCCCAGGCAATGCAGAACACATACCACGACTCTCCAGATGTCTAACAAATGTATTATTTTTCATTTTTATTTATTTACATGTTTTATATAATATAATTATAATAAAAAATCACTCTCCTCCTAACCTACTTTATTTAACTTCTATACTGGAAAAAGTGGAACAGGTGCTTCATAAATAGGGGACTCGTCGTGAGCACCATATTTCTCCATGTATTTACACCAGGCAGCTGGCATACATGCTTCCTGCTTCCCTGCACACAGTGTATTATAAAACGGTCTGCCTGCAGCCACCACTAGGGGGAGCTGAGTGCATAGGAATGCATACAGTTATAAAAGCTGTAGAAATCTCTTTCCACTGAGCTCCCCCTCGTGGTGGCTGCCAGAAAATGCTGTGAATCAATGCTGAGAACTGAAGTAGTTCAGCGTGGCTATAGTGGCAAGTAGGGGGGTCAATGACCTTTAATACCTTGGGCCCCCCCTTCACTGTCATTCTGCCCCATTTCAGTGCTTGTTTCAGGTCGTGCAGTCAGTTATTGGGGCAGGATCCTGGTTCCAGGACTGAATTGGAACAGCTAGTAGATTTACCGTAGCAGTGATTGTGGCTACATAGACTCAAGGTTGTTGTTTTTTTTTAACCAGATATGTTTTTAATATTTTATAAATGTTTTTTCCTGCAGTTATTTCTGGTTTAGAGACATAATTGACCCCTTTTGTGCTGATCTTAATGTTTGGATTGTGACCGTGGCTCCTGAGACCACAGCAGAGTTGCCAAACGTGCAAACATTTCTTGACAGTCCGCAAAAATTGGCAACTTTTTACCTGTGTCGGTAAAAAAAAAATAGACGCCCACGATATTTTTGAGGCTGGTGGTGCTTGACTAGATTATTTTTATGATAATTAACATCATTTTACAGCTCACACTAAATGCTGGTAATGAGTTCTTATCAGTATATTGAGATATAGACATGAATAAGTTACAATCTCGGTCATTCATTATGCTTTTCAAATTTGTCTGTCAAAAAATATCGGTTGCCCGTGATTTTAGGATAAGTTGTCCAGAAAAAAGAAAAAATTCAGGTCGGCAACTCTAGACCCCAGTGAAAAAGAAGAGAAGCCTTGATCTAAACTTTACAGGTTGTCATCATCGTGTGTACTCATACTGCCACCTGGTGGTGACATTTAAGAATTGCATCTCTCAACAACTGCACTCCATGCTAAGGCCTCATGCACACGACCGTAGTTATGGTCCTTATCCGAGCCGCAGTTTTACTTCAACTATGCATTTACTTCAATGGGGAACTCCGTGTGCTGTCCGCATCCGTTGCTCCGTTCCGAGGCCCCGCAAAAAAAATATAGCATGTCCTATTCTTGTCCATTTGGCGGAGAAGAATAGGCATGTCTACAATGAGGCCGCCCGTTCCGTTTCCATTTTTTGCGGATCCGCGGTTTGCGGACCGCAAAAAAAAACACGGTCGTGTGCATGAGGCCTAAGAGATGATAACAAACTTTTCTAATGCTCTTTTCTTACAGGAACTCAATAGTTGTGGCTGGGGCAACTCCCTGGGAAGTAAGCGGCTGTCATATAGGCGTTCAACCCCAAAACATGCTTGGGTCAATTTTATCGGACACCAATTTGCTTATTTTTGGGGTACGGAAGGAAACTCACTCAAACACGGGTAGAACATACAAACTCCATGCAGATGTTGTTCTTGGTTGGATTTGAACCTAGGACCCCAGCGCTGCAAGTCACCGGTGCTAACCACTGAGCCACCATGCCACCCATAAACATGGTCCCCTTATTATGCAGGGTGTAATTTGAGACCTGTCACCTCTCTTGTTTTATTAACTCCTCGCACCCTACCTTGCAATAACAATTTCGGAACATCTATTATTATGACTCTATATTGTGCGATTCCTCTATTATTCCTACTAGAAGTTATGAACAAATTACTAACCGTTTACAATGTAGGACCAGATGGGTGTTACCAGTTGAGGGTGTTTCCCTGCACGGTCTCACATTATCAGCACTAATTGGATACAGTCAGACTGTGCAAGGACACGCCCCCAACGGGTGACCCCCAGATGGACCTTTATTGCAAACTGCTGGCAATTCATTCATACAATGATAACAAAACCGATTCTAGTCGGTCAAACTAAGGTGACGTTTATAGTACTAAACCCTAAGGATCAAGGATAATTTAACAAATGACGGGTAGTTTGTTTAAATTAAAGCTTAACATTTAATAATGTATTTTAAAATAAAATTATAGGCCCTATCGTATTGCACACTTGATTTTGTAACCACTGGTTACACTACTCTCCTAATAGATGGCGGAGAGGGGAGAGGACCATATATAGGGATAGCAAAGGGATAAAGAGACAGAATGAATGGTACAAATTGTACCTAGGCAGACAGATACACTGCTGGGTCTAAACCCTATAGAGCCCTATCACTACCTCTCCTTAACCCCAGCTGATGTATTCACCCTAATGTCACCCTCCCTAAGCATGGACTGCCCAGCTTTGCCCAAAAGACAGAAATAGGTCCTGTTGATGATATGACAATTGGGTTAAAGTGGGACATAAAGACTGGTACATAAACACATGTGTAACAAGTGACGTCCGGTGTAGGCGTCTAATTTGGAGACCACCCACAGTACGGCAGGTCAATCTTACACAAAACAATAGATCCAAATATATGTATTCAATAGATGTCACCGGATGGTTAATCCTGGTGGTGCAGATTAATATACATATAATGGATTAAGATGATCACACTGTCCCGACGCGTTTCCTCGATGGTGTCTGATTCATCAGGGGACAAAATTGTATCCCGGAGGTCCCTTATCGTGGGACGGTTTCTCCGGTAACAAGATTAAAAGGGATATCTGCGTTTGAAATAGATATCTCTAATCACACAGTTGGAGTCACAAAGCATATATTGATATATTCAAGCCAAATATTTCAATGGTGCAGGTACAAAACTCAATCGATCCCTAAATCACACAACCAGTGGGTTGTTATTATGTGGGGTCGAATGAACTAGAAAAAAAGGCCCAAATGTGTGTTTCAAGCAGCCTCCTAGTCGCAGGTCAAGGGGTGATTCCTGGTAATTGATGTCTACTTAAGTAGAGAAATTCCAATGTTAAAAATAGAATAGCATTGGAGTTATTGTCCAGGTAAAAGTATCTGGTGACCTGAACAGTTACCCAGGAATAACCCTGTACCTTTAATGCCTATGTGGAGCTCCAATCCACATTAGTAGTGTTCAAACCTCAGATCAGGTCACAAAACAAATCACAACGATTTACAAGTATCTACTTGCTATACATTGTAGCAGACCTCCCAATAGTAATGATAACATTGTCGATAAAAGGAAGGTCTCCACAGTGTGTCAAGCTTAATAGTAAGGAGGCATCTTAATGTCAAAACTTCCCAATACTATTGACTTATCTGTCCAGTCCCAGATGACAACTGTTTCCAGATAAAGATGGATGGAGGGTGCTCCTCGGCGTCCCGCGTGTAGCAATGGCCATTAAAGGTACAGGGTTATTCCTGGGTAACTGTTCAGGTCACCAGATACTTTTACCTGGACAATAACTCCAATGCTATTCTATTTTTAACATTGGAATTTCTCTACTTAAGTAGACATCAATTACCAGGAATCACCCCTTGACCTGCGACTAGGAGGCTGCTTGAAACACACATTTGGGCCTTTTTTTCTAGTTCATTCGACCCCACATAATAACAACCCACTGGTTGTGTGATTTAGGGATCGATTGAGTTTTGTACCTGCACCATTGAAATATTTGGCTTGAATATATCAATATATGCTTTGTGACTCCAACTGTGTGATTAGAGATATCTATTTCAAACGCAGATATCCCTTTTAATCTTGTTACCGGAGAAACCGTCCCACGATAAGGGACCTCCGGGATACAATTTTGTCCCCTGATGAATCAGACACCATCGAGGAAACGCGTCGGGACAGTGTGATCATCTTAATCCATTATATGTATATTAATCTGCACCACCAGGATTAACCATCCGGTGACATCTATTGAATACATATATTTGGATCTATTGTTTTGTGTAAGATTGACCTGCCGTACTGTGGGTGGTCTCCAAATTAGACGCCTACACCGGACGTCACTTGTTACACATGTGTTTATGTACCAGTCTTTATGTCCCACTTTAACCCAATTGTCATATCATCAACAGGACCTATTTCTGTCTTTTGGGCAAAGCTGGGCAGTCCATGCTTAGGGAGGGTGACATTAGGGTGAATACATCAGCTGGGGTTAAGGAGAGGTAGTGATAGGGCTCTATAGGGTTTAGACCCAGCAGTGTATCTGTCTGCCTAGGTACAATTTGTACCATTCATTCTGTCTCTTTATCCCTTTGCTATCCCTATATATGGTCCTCTCCCCTCTCCGCCATCTATTAGGAGAGTAGTGTAACCAGTGGTTACAAAATCAAGTGTGCAATACGATAGGGCCTATAATTTTATTTTAAAATACATTATTAAATGTTAAGCTTTAATTTAAACAAACTACCCGTCATTTGTTCAATTATCCAATTCATTCATAAACTTCTAGCAGGAATAATAGAGGGATGGCACAACATATAGTCATAAGAATAGATGCTCTAGAATTATTTTATGGGGAATGCAAGTAGCTACTAAAATAGATATGTCCGGAGAGGTGAGAGGTCCTTTTTAAAAGGGTTGTCTGGGTTATTTAAAACGCTCTCCTGTCCTTAAATGTGTTAAGATAATAAAAGATCATGTATTCACCACATATTCCCCCTCCGTTTCCAGTTCTGGCGGTGACTGTGATTTCAGAGCTGCAGTGGTGATGTAGCTGCATATGATGTGTGAAAAGTACATCCAGTCACTGGACTCAGCAGTAGACTTCTGAGTCCAGTGAATGGCTGCAGTGGTTATATGGCATATAAGGCTATATCACTGCTGCAGTCTTTGAACGCAGACTGATGGTGAGGAAACAGCAAGGGGAATACGTGGTGATTAAACATATAAATGACGCCCCTTTCAGGTGCTGCTTGTGCAGTGGCTGGGTTTTGGGTGGCCCTAACGATACGCTGGGTCTCCTGGACACTGTTGAGGTGTCACCACATGTTGCTGATCTCCTGAAGAAATGGTTCACCCCAATGAGAAATAAGTCCAGAGAGCCAGGATCTGCAGTAAACCAGTGTGTTTCTTTATTGGAGGGATTCAGATGCAAAACAACTCAGGGGAGGCATAGGGCTGGCGTCTCCAGTATCCTCCCTGGCAGAAGAAGGGTTTGATGCTGAGGAAAGGCCTGAGCTAGCTGTCTCTCTCTCTCTCTCAGAAGGCTGGTAGCCTGGTGATCCAGGATCTGTAGCAGAGTATCCCCATCTTAGCATCTTCTTAGCATCTTCTTATGGTCACTGAAAGGTCTGGCAGATTCCCCTCTACTAAGCACTGTTCCTTAACTGCAGAACACTAGGGACTCTGACTGCTCACCTTACACTCACCTAAAGAATTATTAGGAACACCATACTAATACGGTGTTGGACCCCCTTTTGCCTTCAGAACTGCCTTAATTTTACGTGGCATTGATTTAACAAGGTGCTGATAGCATTCTTTAGAAATGTTGGCCCATATTGATAGGATAGCATCTTGCAGTTGATGGAGATTTGAGGGACGCACATCCAGGGCACGAAGCTCCCGTTCCACCACATCCCAAAGATGCTCTATTGGGTTGAGATCTGGTGACTGTGGGGGCCATTTTAGTACAGTGAACTCATGGTCATGTTCAAGAAACCAATTTGAAATGATTTGAGCTTTGTGACATGGTGCATTATCCTGCTGGAAGTAGCCATCAGAGGATGGGTACATGGTGGTCATGAAGGGATAGACATGGTCAGAAACAATGCCCAGGTAGCCCGTGGCATTTAAACGATGGCCAATTGGCACTAAGGGGCCTAAAGTGTGCCCAGAAAACATCCCCCACACCATTACACCACCACCACCAGCCTGCACAGTGGTAACAAGGCATGATGGATACATGTTCTCATTCTGTTTACGCCAAATTCGGACTCTACCATTTGAATGTCTCAACAGAAATCGAGACTCATCAGACCAGGCAACATTTTCCAGTCTTCAACAGTCCAATTTAGGTGAGCTCGTGCAAATTGTAGCCTCTTTTTCCTATTTGTAGTGGAGATGAATGGTACCCGGTGGGGTCTTCTGCTGTTGTAGCCCACCTTTCTTTCCCATTCTGACATTCAGTTTGGAGTTCAGGAGATTGTCTTGACCAGGACCACAACCCTACATGCATTGAAGCAACTGCCATGTGATTGGTTGACTAGATAATTTCATTAATGAGAAATAGAACAGGTGTTCCTAATAATTCTTTAGGTGAGTGTATATACAGTGTCTAGCTGAACTAGATCCTTCTAGTGGAAGAGGTGGAGTGGAGAAACACAACCCAAACAAATACAATTTTACAATTATGGTCTCTCACAGACTTACATTAGAGCTTCAATGATATTCAATGGCAATGATACAGCAGTTTTTCCAGACAAAAACAAATCTTAAGACATAATAACAAAGCTAAACCAGACATTCAAAAGGTCAGTCTGGGTTATTGGTAAACAAGTCTGACATTTTACCTTCAAAACATACTCTTCTTTAAACCCTATGGTAACTATGGAAACTTATTAGCTTCTCATTATTAGCTAGAAAGTACCAAAAGTCTCTCGGTGTTCATTAACCATGTCCACAGTGCTTTGCAAACACAGTGCAAATGAACAGGATATATATTATAGCAAACATATAATATGCAGTTACATAGTATTAAGAAGTATAAGTCAGTGCAAGTTAAAGGGGTATTCCAGTTATCATAAATCTAACTTATGTTTAAAACTAATTCCTCATCAATAATTACCTAATATAATGTCAATTTCACATATTTACCGTTCAGTAGTTATAAAAGTAGTTTTCTTCCTCTGCTACCCACTGTATTTCCTCATAAGTTACTATGGCATGTAGTTCTGAGCCTTTGTTAGGTCGAGCATGCTCAGTGTGTTGCTATCAATTCTCGAGTTCAATGTCTTGTGTGAGTGTGCTGGTGATTACTGAGTAGAGGGGGCGTGACTGGACTATTTATTAGGCAGCCAATCAGTAAACAGCAACACTCATGAAAAAGCACAAACTCACAGCAGGAAAGCTAGGTATGGTGGGGATTGTAGTTTTGTGAAGGAAGATCAGGCGCCATGATACTCTGTGTGTTGCAGGCTCGAAAAATGGATTGCAGAGCTAGACAAATGGATTGCAAGGTAAATTGAACCTCTGGTTATATGTGTAGGTATGGGTTCTGGTTGAGTCATAGCTTGCAGCCTTAGTGCAGTTTTTCAAAAAATGTAATTACTTTATTTAACCTTATAAAGTTAAATAAAGTAAGGAGTTGATGACTTTGCACAGGTGAAATAGGGGCAAATGTCCATAAATGACTAGACTTCAAAATACTGCTTGCTTCAGGGCACTACACTTGACACCACCACACCCCTAGTCACCCAGGGCACGAGGTTCTGGGGTCCCATTCCATTTACATGATAGGCCATCAATATAGGAAGAGTGGACAACCCCTTTAATAGAAATAAGTCTTTAATAAATTAAAACCAGCTGCTAAAATACTGCAGGATAGCTGTTACCTTCATTACGCGGCACGGTATCTCACTTCATGTGACACACTAATTCCCGCTCTGCACAGGCACTTGCAGGTTGCGGTATCTCTCTCCTTAAAACTCACTGCACACATTTTGCATAGTCTCTTGGCAGTTGCGATCTTTCCGACAAACATACTTTTGGCTTAGAACCTGTTCTCATCTCTGTTGGAAGCTCTTTTCAGGGCCTCCGTCGCAGATTCTGTCAAAAAGACTAAATAAAAAAATATTGCATACAGGACTTTTTTGTCTGGTAAAAAATAAGCTCCCAAAAAGAAACTTAATGGACTCCATTGTAGTCAGTGTAGTCGGTTCAGCTTCGTTCGTCTCAGTTATGTGCCGAATTTTGAACTTCCATTATTTTCATTGTTCTGCTCCTCTAACTGAGCAGAACAATAGAAATATCGCCGTGGTATGAAGTCACCATTACATGGCAGCAAGCTGGCTAGTCTTTGTGGTCCTGACCTGGCTCCTCCAAAATGTCACTTCTTAAGGGTGCAGGAGCTAGGAAGTGCAAGTTTGCTAGCCCTGCTCCAGGTTCACCCTCTTCACTGCACTGCCCTGCGATCCTGTCTATGCCCTGAGGTGGTTGTGACTAGTACTTCACACCTGTACTTGCTAGCTGACTAAAATGCAGGAGTATGCCTGGAAGTATCTACAAGCGCAGCTTATCCACCCCAGCACACACCTCTTCAGCCTGCAAACTACTGACAAGAGGTTTGCCCGCACCTCTATCATCTCACAGGCATGTATAATCACTATGGTGTCGTTTTGGATCTGGTCAGGGTACCAGGTAGGTTGATGTACTGCTCCAAATTAGTAGAAAATTATCTTAACGTGCACAGAGAAATCAAACTCTGACACACCCATTAGAGTCAAAGTAAAAATCTCTAGTTTAATTGCAAGTGTTCACACAGAATATACCCTCCCGGTGGGAGGTGACTAAATGTGGCGCATTTTTATTGGTTACTGGGAAGCAATAGCAAGCATTCAATGAGTTAATCTTACAGTTCTTTTTCATCAGGCTGACTTAAGAAATCAGCTAGGAGCGCAGCACCGTAGCCCCCTCTCACTGACATGTACATAGGGCTTTGTAATACGCTTCTTCCGCCCTCCCATCTTCAGGATAGTGGCAAAGCTGTGTGCACGCCCGGTGGTACATCCAGGAAGCAGGAGTTTTCTACTAAGCGGTGTCTGAGCAGTGTGACGCAAGTGTATAAAACAAGCAAGTATCCATACTGTTTCAATAGTCCATAACAGTCCCCCCTTGGAAACTTGATTGTTGGCTATCACTAAAGTCTAACAAATCCACTGGGCATACCCTTCGTATCCTCTTCACCTGCAGTGACGACAACTTATCTCTAATAGACGGCATCATAGCTTGGAGGGGGAACCATGTTGAATGGCTTTTCCTGGTGTTTCCTTTTGTTCTTCCTCGTGGCTTATTGTTCCAGGGTCGTCTTTTACTCTTTTACAATGTGAGACGTGGATCCAGGTGGGTCTCCCTTCGAGTTTCACGGATGTTGTGGTAGTCAACAGCACTTGGTAGGGTCCCTCATATCGAGGGTGCTTCTGACGTGTTTCTTGACTACCACCCACTCTCCAGGTTTGAGAGTGTGGCTTCCTTCTAGGGAGTCTGGATCTGGAATAGAAGAGAGAACTTGTGCATGTATGTTAGACAATTGTTTGCTCAATGCTATCACATATTCATAATGTATTTGTAGCTGCTGTGGAAAATACTGTCCAATTCTTGGTCCTGTTCCAAATAGGATCTCGTATGGGGTCAATTTGTGTGGGGGCCTTGGTGTGTGCCTAACTGAAAAGAGTGTTATAGGCAAGCACTGAACCCAATTAGGCCCTGTCTCCCTGGTCTTCTTTAGCATTTTTTATTTCAACACCCCGTTCAGCCTTTCAACCTTGCCGCTGCTTTGGGGTTGGTAAGGGGTGTGAAACGCTAGGTGTGACCCTACCATCTTCCAGACCTCTTGGGTTAGACTAGCAGTGAATGCTGGGCCCTGATCACTCTCAATGACCTCAGGTACCCCGAACCTACAAACAGTTTCCTGCATTAGCTTCTTAGCAGTGGTGCTTGCTGTCTGGTTTTGGACGGGGTAGGCTTCTGGCCACCCAGAGAACAAGTCTATCACTACTAGCACATATTGAAACCCTTGGCACATTGGCATCTGGAAGTGGTTGATTTGGATCCTTTGGAATGGGTACAGGGCTCTGGAAAGGCACTTGGTAGGCGTGGGTTCAGTCCTGCCTAGGTTGCACTCAGCACAAATGAGGCAAGACTGGGTATTTCTTACCAGGACTGGGGTGATTCCTAGGGCCACCCATATTTTGTCAATTAGTTCTTTCATGATCACTGGACTTGATGAAGCTTTGAGTCCCAGACAAGCACACTCTGGACTGCTGCGGACTGCTCTCCCCTTTTGTGATCGAGTCAGACAACCGGGCTGCATTCCGATACAGGCAAATAGGAGAACTCTCTATGTCTCAGTCAGTGATACTTGCCAACAGAGTCTTCACAGTTTTCAAACACAGTACATTAAGACTTTAAAACACATGGGGTTCTTACTTTCATGCCCTCAAGGACACCCCAAGCTGACATGGCACGCTTCCCTCAGACAGGCACGGATGGACTACACCAAAGGACACATGGAGGTAAGGTAACTCCTACCTCCTATCACGGGCTGCAGTCCCGGTGTCCGTTAGTGAGTTCATCCTCGTCTGGTCAACGGGGGTACTGGATCAGGGGGTCATGTCTTTCGAGACCCACGTTGGGAGCCAACTGTATTGGATCTGGTCAGGGTGCCAGGTAGGTTGATGTACTGCTCCAAATTAGTAGAAAATGATCTTAACGTGCACAGAGAAATCAAACTCTGATACACCCATTGGAGTCAAAGTAAAATGTCCAGTTTAATTGCGAGTGTTCGCACAGAATATACCCTCCCGGTGGGAGTTGGCTATATGTGGTGCATTTTTATTGGTTACTGGGAAGCAATAGCAAGCATTCAATGGGTTAATCTTACACTTCTTTTTCATCGGGCTGACTTAAGAAATCAGCTAGGAGCGCAGCTCCGCAGCCCCTCTCACTGATATGTACATAGGGCTTTGGAATGCGCTCCTTCCCCCCTCCCATCTTCAAGATAGTGGGAAAGCTGTGTGCACGCCTGGTGGTACATCCAGGAAGCAGGAGTTTTCTACTAAGCGGTGTCTGAGCAGTGTGACGCAAGTGTACAAAACAAGCAAGTATCCATACTGTTTCAATAGTCCATAACAGCGTGAGGACCTGTATAATTAGATCAGGTGATCAAAAAAGTTCTTGTGCACTTAGGCTACATGCACATGACAGTGAAAAAAAAATGTCAGTTAAAAACAGATAAACTGTCAGACATTTTTTCACTGATGCTTTTCTGAGAAAAGTGATTTGTATGGGGGCTGTCCGTCTGGGAAAAGGACAGGATAGAGCATGTTCTATTGTTTTATGTCTGACAGGTTCATATTCACTTAGGCTGGTCTCAGTTATATGCGCATGGAAACAGTAGCATCTAGGGATGAGTGAACTACTGTTTTCAAGTTTGGCGTGCAAGGTTCAGGTTTAGGTAATCTAAGAATTCCGTTATGGATTACGCTACCATGGACCATAAGTTATGGTCCATGGTAGCGGAATCCATAACGGAATTCTTAGATAACGTGAACCTTGTACGCTGAACTGGAAAACAGGTTCGCTCAACACTAGTTGCATCTTTGCAGAGAAAAGTCGCATGTCTCCAGAAAAGTGTGACTTTTAATGCAAAAAGTCGCAGTTCGCCACTAAAAACAGATGAAGAAGAGTACATCAGCCTTGTGGTAGAGAAAAAATTTGACGGTTTTTGAGACAAATTCAAGCGCAAAAAAGGATAGTTACAAAGATAGGTCAGAAAAAAGTCACAAAAGTTTGAAAACTTCTGAATTAGTCTGAAAAATCAAAATAGTCAAACGAGGCAGAAAAGCCTCCAAAACAGGCTAAATTTCAGTAGTAAATGCGACGAAAACAATAAAACTGTCTAAAACAACATTTTTTTTTACTAAAAACAGGCTCAAACATGGTAAATGTGCCCCACTGAGTTAGGGCTCATGCACATTAAAAATAGGGGATCATTTACTAACCAGAAATACGCCTATAGTATTTCTTGCGCAGACTGCGTCACGAAGTTCCTTGTGCAATCTGCAACATTTCCCCGCTCACGCCAGGGACAAAAAAGTGGGCATGGAGTGGGCGAGGAAGGGATCAAGCCGGCAAACCCGTCCCATTTACAATTTTCTACGCCTGGTTTAGGCTTAGAAAATGGTCCAAATGAAAGTCAGCTGTCTCACATTTAGAAGCCGCCGTGGAGCTGCCGAAGTTACGTAGAGGCCAGTACCTCTACATAACTCTGGTGGATCCACCACCAGTGCTGATCTTAACAAATGACCCCCATAATTGTTTTCCCTATATCTGTACGTTTTTTTTTTGCAGACTGTATTTGGAACTATTCACTTCAAAGAGTCCGTATAAAAAAACGGAAATTACTCCATGTGCATTTCATGTCCGTAAGTCCGCATGGCCGTTCCACAAAAAAAAAAAAGACATATCCTATTCTTGTCCGTTTTACAGACAAGGATAGAACTGTTCTATAGAGACCAGGATGTTCCGTTCCGCAAAATACGGAACGCACACTGCCGGTATCCGTGTTGTTCGGATCCGCAATTTGCAGACTGCAAAACAGCCAACGATCGTGTGAATGAGACTTTACCTGATGCAATTAAATGTGGGAGATATAATGGCATGCAATTAAAGCACAGGGGCCACACGCACAGGGCCGGTTCTAGGTGAAATAGGGCCCCGGGGTGAAAAACAATAAGGCCCCCCCCCCCACATGACACTTGCTGACTTTAACGTCCCCCCCATCACTACAGAAATACAGGGCCCCATACCTCTTACATCCAGTGACGTCTCCTTTGATGTAGATGTTCTCTGTCCTCGTCTTCTCCCTTCAGACCAGACCACCATTTTGTCGCCATTTTCCGTCTCTGCAGTTGGACAACAAAAAAAAAATCTTAGTTTACTACTTTTCCATCATCCTCCCATCTTCTGGACAAATCACCCTACTACCCCCAATACTGTGCTACTGTGCTCCCCAATACTATACTGCAGAAACAGATAATACTAGTACCACACAGAGCCCCCCATATAAAATACCCCTTCTTTTTGGCCTCTGTAGAAGCACCCATAGTGCCCCATAATAATGTGCCAGTATCAAGTGCCTTTCTCCCCCCCTCATGTGCCAGTAACAAGTGCCTCTCCGTGCCCCCATGTGCCAGTAACAAGTGCCTCTCCACGCCCCCTATGTGCCAGTAACAAGTGTCAAGGGGGCAATTAGCCTTCCTGCTACCTGAGGTAAAAATTGAAACGGCACCCAATTCCAAACCCTGCTTATATCCCCCCCCCTTATTATTTATGTAGCATACAACGCCTATAGACTTCTATAGGACCCCACTGGTATTTTAGTTTTTTATAGAATTCATGTCAGATGAGCTGTTTTCAAACCGGCTGTCGCAATGCAATGCTGAAGTGATATTTGTTTACACAAGAGCTGACACTTCACATGACGCCTGTATGGCGAGCCAGCACCTGCGTGACTAGTAGTTTTCACCATTTCGGTAAACCACTTATCTGGGAAGTAAGTTTACTTTGGACTCATAAGTCACATAAGTCATTCTCACAGGGCACTTGGTCGAAATGTCAAATGACCGCATGTTTGTTGTAAGGCTTCAAAGATTTCACTACTAATTAGAAAGAACATAACACGACACATTGCTCCAAAGCAGTCATCTCGGTACCGTTTAAAGGGGGCTTCCCGCCAAATAAAACATATGTGAAATTGCTCAGAATGCTGTGAAAATTGAAAAAAAGAAAAACATGCTCACCTGACAGATCCCCACTGCTCCTGTACTGATGCTGCCAAGTCCCTCATCGGACTGGAGAGCGACAGGGCGCTGGGCAGAAATGGCAGCAACGCTGAGGGGAGTACAGTTTTCTTGTTTTTTTTTCCACCACAGAATTCTGAGCATATTGTTTTGACTGGAAACCCCCTTTAATTTTTTTATAAATGGTCACTAAAGTAAAAATGTAAACAGATGACTATTCTATATTAGCAGCATACATAACAACAGTCCCAAATTTTGGGACCAGACAAAAAAAGCTGTGAACTCTACGCAGATTTCCTTTAAAAAGGTTGCCCCATAAGCATCTTATCACGAGAATGGGGCCAGTGCTCCCCATTTGAATGGAGACACATGTGTATGTCCTTCACTTCATTCAACTATATGGGACTGCCGGAGATAGCAGAGTACAGGGGAGTAGCTAAAGGCTCATGTGCCCTAGTACAAGAGTTCAGCTTGGGCCCCCTTCCCTCAGTGCTTTGTGGTCAGGGGCACGGGAGGCAAAAATTGTAAAATTTTAATGGCCGCCCCCCCCCCCCCCCCTGCCAAATTCTAGACCTAACCCCTTTACTCCAGCCAGAGGTGTAACTTGAATTCTGGGCCCCAGAGCAAAACCTATAACAGAGCCCTCCCAGCATGCACTTCCTATAATACCGTGTCTTCTTATAAGGCACAAGGGTCTTTGGGCCCCCTCAGGCTCCTGGGCCCGAAAGCGACTGCTACCTCTGCACCCTATGACACAGTGAGAGGTTTTGTCTGGGAAAACAGGTATTTTCCTCCCAGCATGTGCTGCTGGGCTGATTTCCAGCCAGGTGAGGTCAAATACCGGACAGGATTTTAGTACCAGTCCGGGTTTTGGCAGTACCTGTCTGTCCTTAAATAGGCAGATGGGCTCAGAAGCCAGGTCTCTGTGTTGGGATCTGGGAGCCTTGTGGCTGGATGAAGGTTTGCTACCTGTTTGGCGTGAAAACAGGTTGGTGCAGCTATCAGCAAGGACTCTTTGAGGCAGAATTGCCGCATGGTGTGAATTACCACCAACACTGCAAGGTGACTTTTTGTTTGAACATGACTGCTTGTTTTGTCACTTGCCTAAAGTGTGAATAAAACACAGAACTGTTTGATCCAAAGAACTTGTTGTTGCCTCTGTACTGCGTCCGCTAATCCTGTCTACCAGAGTGAGTCCCCACAATTGGTGGAGGATGCAGGCAAAAGCAGTGAGGCTGGCGTGAACGCCGATATTTTTGGTTTCTGCATTTTTCAGGCACGGTTGTATTTCGTACATTAGGCCAGCTGTATTACAACCAGTGCCCCACGACAAAATGGAGGCTGTTGTGAAGGCCCTCATGGAGGCTAATCTGCAGCAGCGAGAGACAAACCTGCAGCAACGCGAGGCTAATAAGCAGCAGGAGACTAACCAGTTGCTGCTACAACACATGATGGCTTTGCAGATGCCCGGAAAGCAGTCCGTGACGCGATTCCTAAGATGAGCCCCGCAGACGACATCGAAACCTACCTGGCGATGTAAGAGAAAGTGGCCATCAGGGAAAAGCTACCCCTTGACCAGTGGGCTGAGGTCGTCGCCCCATTCCTTGCATCCGATTCCCAGTGGGTGTATTTCAACTTGCCGGACGATCAAGCGACCGTCTACCAAAAAGTAAAGGGTGAGATTTTGGCAAGACTGGGGGTGAATGTAATGGGGGTGGGCTCAGCAGGTACATCGGTGGGGGTTTAAGCCAGCTGAGCCTGTGAGGACCTAGTATTATGACTTACTCCACCTCTTGCAAAAGTGGCTACAACCTGATGTGCTGAGGTCCCCTGGCTATGCTGGATAGACTATTAGCCGATATGTTCTGGAGGGCTTTGCCATACCCTCTCCAGCACTGGATCGGTCAGGTGTCTCCTGGCAATGCCCTTGAGATGGTGGACCTGGTGGAACGCTATTAAGCTACCAGGAATCTAAAGTAGGGTTCTGTCGGGAGGGGGGTCGGCAAAACCCAGAAATCTCCACCCCAGGCCCAGAGATTTGAGCTGATAAAACCCACCCGGAATGTACTCACGGCGGACCTGGCTCCTATAGTCTGCTGGCGGAGTCAGGAGCCTGGCCATGTAAGGGCTGACTGTCCCCATCGGGTTGAGTATGGACACTAACTATGGCTACCGTCAGTCGCTATATGCCAGGAGGCTGTGTGCAACAGGTACCCCAGAGTCTCTAGATCACTTGTGCCAGGTGGAAGTGGGAGACACTCCGGCAGAGGCTCTGCTGGACTCAGGGAGTCTGGTGACCCTAGTAAGGGCTACCCTGGTGCGGTTCACTAAGTATACTGGCTGGAAAGTCAGGCTGATGTGCATCCACGGAGACTTAAAAGACTACCCCACCGCGCTGGTGTCTCTAACCACGGTGGCCGGTAGAAGGACCCACGAGGTGGCTGTCGCCACAAATCTACATTATGAACTCATAATAGGGAGAGACTTCCCGGCACTGTGGCCTGCTACGAGAGTGACTGATACCCATGAGACAGGGGTAACCCTAGCAGAGTGGTCCGGCTCAGGGGGGAGACCAGAACCCTGGGAACCTGAGACCGAAGGGCCAGCGGTAGGGGTGACCGCCACTTTGGTGGAAGAGGGGGGACAACCCCACTAAGTGTGATGGTGGGAGATGTGGAGGACTTGCCGCCGGGTCCTGAATTGGCAGACCTCAATGTCTCCGTGGATAATTTACTGCCCAACGTCGGGACCCAACCCTATCCCGCGCCTGGGAAAATGTTTTAATAGTAGATGGTGAACCACAACAACCTGGGGTAGAGTCAGTGTTTCCCCGTTTTGTGGTTCATCAAGATATGTTGTATCGGGTAAACCAACTACGGGGTGAGCCTATTGAACAGTTGGTGGTCCCCAAGGCTTATCGCAAGCTTGTGTTAGATCTAGCCCACCAACACGTTTTCGGGGGTCACCTGGGGCTGCAGAAAACTGAGGATCGTATTCTACAGCGGTTTTTCCGGCCCAGCATATTCAAAGAAGTGGAAGAGTTTTGTAAGTCTTGCCCGACCTGCCAGATAACTAGTCCCCAGTCACATTTCCATAGTCCCCTAGTACCTCTCCCAATTATCGAAGTACCGTTTGACTGAATAGCTATGGACCTCATAGGCCCAGTAACGAAGTCCGCCAGAGAGCATCAACACATCTTAGTCATTCTAGACCACGCCACTCGGTACCCGGAGCCGGTGCCACTGCGACATACCTCGGCCAAACTCATAGCTAAGGAGTTAATGGAGATGTTTTCCCGAGTGGGACTACCTAAAGAGGTTCTGACCGACCAAGGGACCCCTTTTATGTCCAAGGTGGTGAGGGAACTCTGTAAGTTGCTGCACATAAAACAACTACGGACGTCCATTTACCATCCGCAAACGGACAGTCTGGTAGAAAGGTTTAACCAAACAATAAAAATATGTTGAAAAGGGTGGTGGCTAAAGATGGGAAGGACTGGGACCTCCTTCTGCCCTATCTCATGTTTGCAGTGCGAGAGGTACCCCAGGCCTCTACTGGGTTCTCGCCCTTAGAACTGCTATATGGCAGACACCCTCGCGGTCTCTTGGACGTGGCCAAAGAGGCGTGGGAACAACAACCCACTCCACATAAAAGTGTCATTGAGTAGATTACCCAGATGCAAGATCGTATAGAGACAGTGTTGCCTCTTGTTAGGGAGCATATGGAGGCAGCTGAGCGAGCCCAGAGTCGGGTCTATAATTGGCAGGCTCGGGTCCAGATCTTTAACCCGGGTGATCGGGTTTTGGTTCTGGTGCCGACAGTGGACAGTAAGTTCCTGGCTAGGTGGCAGGGGCCCTATGAGGTACTCGAGAAAATTAGAGATGTAAACTACAAGGTACACCAGCCAGGGCGGCGAAAGCCGGAGCAGGTTTAGGCTACATGCACAGGACCGTATGTGTTTTGCGGCCCGTATTTTTTGCGGGGCTACGGAACGGACATACTGATGCGGACAGCACACGGTGTGCTGTCTGCATTTTTTGCAGACCCATTGAAATGAATGGGTCTGCATCCGATCCACACAAAAAAAACGGAACGGACACGGACACAAACAACGTTCGCGTGCATGTAGCATTACCATGTGAATTTACTTAAACCGTGGAAAGATAGTGAAACCTGTACAGAAGACAGCCCGCAGCCGGGTTTTCTAAGAGAAGAGGTACCGGCCCCTCTGTCTGATGCAAGAGAGGCAGCTGCCACAGTAAAAATTGCTGAACGCCTCTCCTGTGTTCTCGGAACTCCCTAGACGCACTTCCAAATTCCAGCATGACATTGTCACTGAGCCTCAGGCAAAAGTCTGATTAAAACCATATCGGGTGCCCAAGGCTTGGTGACAAGCCATATCGGAGGAGGTACAGCTAATGATGCAGCTAGACGTCATTGAGTAGTCAATAAGTAAGTGGGCCAGTCCTACAGTACCGACTGGGAAAGTCACCTACTCAAAGTGCAGGCTGTAGTGGACTCCCTTCGGAAAGCTGGCCTAACCGCTAACCTAAAAAAATGTGCGATAGGGTTAGAAGAGACTAAGTACCTGGGGTATGTCATTGGGAGAGGAGTCATTAAACCCCAAGTGAACAAAATCGAGGCAATACAGAATTGGCCCCCGACCTGTCACCACTAGGCAAATAAAGTCATTCCTAGGAATGGTGGGCTATTACATGAGGTTTGTTCCCCACTTTGCTACTCTAGCCGCGCCCTTGACAGGACTCTTGAAGGGACACAAGTCAATGATGGTTTGCTGGGATGATCGGGCAGAAGAGGCTTTCTTCGCTTTGAAGTCGGGCCTGTGCAGGTCCCCGGTTTTGGTGACGCCCGACTTCAAAAGGGAGTTTATAGTACAGACCGATGCCTCCGAAGTAGGCCTCGGTGCTGTACTGTCTCAGGAAGTCAACGGGGAGGAGCATCCCGTTGTCTTCCTCAGCTCCCCCCAGCCGAGACCCAGTATAGTATAGTTGAGAGAGAGTGCCTGGCTACCAAGTGGGCACTAAAATCTCTCCGCTATTATTTATTGGGGAGAAAATTCCGCCTGGTGACTGACCACTCCCCTCTCAAGTGGATGAGCCAGGCCAAGGACAGAAATGCCCGGGTCACCCGATGGTTTCTCTCCCTACAAAGCTTTACATTTTCGGTGGAACACAGGGCAGGCTGGTTACAGGGAAACGTGCATGCCCTGTCCTGGGTACACTGTCTCGTGTTTGTTCACCGCCTCAGGGTTGAACAAAGGGGGGGGGGGGGGGAGTATGTGACACAGTGAGAGGTTTTGTCTGGGAAAACAGGTATTTTCCACCCAGCATGTGCTGGTGGGCTGATTTCCAGCCAGGTGAGGTCAAATACCGGACAGGATTTTAGTGCCGTCCGGGTTTTGGCAGCACCTGGCTGTCCTTAAATAGGCAGCTGGGCTCAGAAGCCAGGTCTCTGTGTTGGGATCTGGGAGCCTTGTGGCTGTATGAAGGCTTGCTACCTGTTTGGCGTGAAAACATGTTGGTACTGCTATCAGCAAAGACTCTTTGAGGCAGAATTGCAGAATGGTGTGAATTACCACCAACACCGCAAGGTGACTTTTTGTTTGATAATGACTGCTTGTTTTGTCACTTGCCTAAAGTGTGAATAAAACACTGAACTGTTTGATCCAAAGAACTTGTTGTTGCCTCTATACTGCGTCCGCTAATCCTGTCTACCAGAGCGAGTCCCCACAACCCCCTATAGCTACACCCCTGGATGAGTACAAGCGCTTGAATTTCCTTGGTATTTTCATAAAGCTGAATGGAGCGGCAGCACCTATGCGTGACCGGGACTCCATGCAAATAGGGTAACATGAACCCCTGTTCTCATGATCGACAGGGGCCCCACTGGTCAGACCACCGCCCATCAGACACTTATCCCTAATCCACATAAGTTGTCGTAACAGGACAACCCATTTTAAAGTGGTTTTCTGGTCAGAATGGGACAGAGTTTAAATGGCACAAGACCTGTAGAAGGCATGACGATTTCTACCACAATAGTGCCTAACAGATTTGTGTGTCATGTTCTTCAGTCCATGTTAGGGCAAATGGCAAGTGGTGTATACAGTGGATATGGTCAGAGTCGGCGTTAGGTTGGATGGTGTACTGTGCAGTATTATCTATTGAAGACATCTTATGGTGTAACACACTGTGCCAAAAAATATAGTCATACTGTAACCATATATAGGGGGCCATTTACTAACAGATATAATTTTCCCCCGCTCACGCCAGGTCTAAAAAAAGGGGGGGGGGGGGGGGCAAGCCGGTAGGCCCGTCTCATTTATCATGTTCTACGCCTGTTTTAGGCGTAGAAAATGGTCTAAATGTACGCCAGCAAGGGAGCTGGTGAAGATTTAGACAGGCAGGTGGAAACGCCGAGGTTATGTAGAGGTCTGTGCCTCTACATAAATTCAGCGCATCCACCGCCAGCTAAAGAGGTATTAATACTCAATAAATGACCCCTATAGTGTCCAAATAATACAGTCATACAGTATACAAATAATCATAACATTTAGTGTTCAAATAATACAGTCATACAGTATACAAATAACCATACCATATAGTACGCTAATAATACAGTCATACAGTATACAAATAACCATACCATATAGTACGCTAATAATACAGTCATACAGTATACAAATAACCATACCATATAGTACGCTAATAATACAGTCATACAGTAATACAAATAACCATACCATATAGTACCCTAATAATACAGTCAGACAGTATACAAATAACCATGCCATATAGTGCCCAAGTAATACAGAAATACAGCATAAAATAACCATATCATGTAGTGTCCTAATAATACAGTATACAAATAAAAATACCAAGAAGTGCACTAATAATACAGTCATATAGTATACAAATAACTATACCATATAGTGCTCATATAACATAATCAGTTGCCTAAATAGCACTGCCCAATCAATAAACTAAGAAATGTAGCTGTCAGTACTTCTGTCTTTTTATAACTAAGACCCCCTCCCGCCAATCAGCTGTTTGAAGAGGTTGCGGTGCTCACCTCTCCCTAGGTCAGTGACGTGGCACCGCTCAGTCCCGTTCCAGTGACTATGCCTGAGCTGCAATACCAAGCACAGCCACTATACAATGTATGGCACTGTCTTTGGTATTCTGTGAGGAGGCTACAGAGCTCGCCGGAACGCCGCAGCCTCTTTAAAAAGCTGATCGACAGGGGTGCCGGGAGTCGGACCCCCATCATTCCATATTGTTGACCTATCGTGAGGCTAGGACATCAATATCAAAATGGAGGACAACCCCTTTAACTCCAGAGCTGTCCTTGATGCCTAGATAAATTCACAGTGCTCATTCCTTGGTGGCTGGGGTTATCCTTAATTCTGTGCACATTCCTTAGTGGTCAGTGGTATATTCAGTATAAAAATCAGTGACTGCATGATTCCTGAGCCTGATACAACTCATATATCCATCACAAAGGATGCCGTCGTCTTACTGGTACATGTATGTGTGTCGATGCATGTTTTATGTAACTACTTCTCCTTATGTGTATCAGGGAGCATAGAAATGTCTAGGAGCCTATACCGCAAATATTTTAAAAACCCTAAAACGTTTTTTTCCTGCCTGTGGGCACCAGACCTTGCAAAACATTAAGGGTTAATTCACCTGTAGTGCAGAAAGGGCAGGCATGTGATGTTGGCTGGACACTTCATAGAAGAAGGTATTTCAAAATCTGAGGGTCCTTGAGATAATGCTAGTGCCGTGTGTATACCAGAGGATAATGGGGGTAATGTCAAGCCAAAGCAGATGTAGCAGAGGGGCGACATCTAGCGATGGATGCTGATTGAATATAACTCAGAATTGTTTTTTGCTAAGTGTTAAAGGGGTTCTCCAGGAATGAAGTGGCAGGGTATGTGCTTGTCTGCCGATCCATCTAAACTGGAAAAAGGGCGCAGGTCCTTGTTCTAATCATCTGTAGGGGTCCCATTGTTGGGACCATCAGTGATTGTATATTAATAATAAATGTCTACTGTGCCAAAACCAAAGGGAATTAGGTAGATTTATAAAAATAAATAGATGATAGATAGATAGATATGAGATAAAAAGATAGATAGATAGATAGATAGATAGATAGATAGATAGATAGATAGGAGTTACACAGACAGACTAAAGATAGTGTCATAGGAACACTATAGGGGGAGACCATAGAGATATAATTGAGTAGATTTTAGGGAATTTAATGAGGGAAAGCTTTGAGGGAGCGAGGGGCTGGTCACACTGTGTCTAATAGAGCTGCTGCTGTATATGAACAGACTGAGACAGCTTTTTTTCAAAACCTCAAGCTTCTACACTTCATACGCGTATTACCAGCACAACACCCCAACAGAAATCTGCTGCAAACCATTTCAGTGTATTATATCCATGGTTTTGATGGCGTTGCATTATAGCAAGAGCATTTTACAGCAACAATGCCATTTATACCCCGTGTTATTGAACACAGAGCTCAGAGACATTTTACCGCAAACATTTGCATTGTTATATCTCTGTTAGGCCTCATGCACACGACAGTTGTTTTTCTCGGCCTCCGTTCTGTTTTTTTTTTGCGGATAGGGTGGGGACCCATTCATTTCAATGGGTCAGCAAAAAAATGCTGATAGTCCATCCGTTTCTGTTCTGCGTCCGTTGTCCGTGTTTCCCTTCAGCCCAAAAAATTGTGCATGTCCTACTTTTTTTACATTTGCGGACAAGGATAGGCATTTATTACAAGGGATCTGTGGAAAAAAACTGATCCTCCAAAAAAAAAACAGATGCCGCATCCGTTTTTTTTTGCAGACGCAAAAAGCAACTGTCGTGTGCATGAGGCCTTAGGGTACTTTCACACTTGCGTTGTTTGATTCCTGCAGGCAGTTCTGTATGCAAACAATACCAGATCCGTTTTTCCAGTGTCATCAGCCAAAACGGATCCGGTATTAATTTTTTTCACATTTTTAAAGGTCTGCACATGCGCAGGCCGGGATACCGGATCAGTCAATGCGGCAATTTGAATGCACTAATACACTCCTATGGAAAAAAAATTCAGGCAATTCAGATCCGGCATTCAGGCAAGTGTTCAGTTTTTTGGGCTGGAGATAAAAACATAGCATGCTGCGGTATTATCTCCGTCCTGAAGAGTCAAAAAGACTGAACTGAAGACATCCTGATGCATCCTGA